>NC_053022.1:405921873-405992686 GCF_003073215.2 Triticum urartu | reverse complement strand
CTAACAAGAAAGATTCTTCCTCTAGTAGTAACAATGATCATGCTAAATCCAATATTGTTGCTTCTAGTAGTTCTCTTGATTCCACTAATGATTCTCTTAGCCAAGTTACACTTGAGCAAGAAAATAGCTTATTGAAGGGAATTATAGAGAAAGGAGTGTACAAAAGCCTTGCCGGGAGTAAGCAATTCGAGGAAATTGTGCGCAAGCAAGGAATGCACCGGAAGAATCAAGGTGTTGGTTTTGAACGAAAGTTCAATGCCAATGGAGTTGAATGGGAAGAAGATCAATACCCCAAGACAAAGTTTGTCCCTCAACAAGATAAGTATACTTCTTTCAAGGGGACACAAGCTCAAGATGATCTTCCACCACAAGACTACGAGCAAAAAGGCAAGGACAAGCTTCAAGAGGAAATTGATGCATTTGAAGAAGCTCCTAAGACCTTAGTCAAGTGGATTCCCAAGACTACTTCAAGTTCTACTTCATCAAGTACGACTACAACTCCAAGGATTCACATCAAGATGATGTGGATCCAAAAGAAGAAGAACTAGAGAGTTCTTGAGGGTGACTCCGCCAACATACTTCACTCTTATCATTTTGGCAAGAACAAGTGCAACCAACTTCCACATCTTGCACTAGTTCAAGGAGTCACAAGCCCTCTTGTTGGTAAGGCAAGGGACAAGGTAACCTAATCATGCTAATCAAGATAAAACGAATGACAATGATAAGGAGAAGATTGAGGCTCTAACTAAAGAACTAAACACTCTTAAGTTAGCTCATGAAACTATCTTCGAAGATCATCGAGAACTTTTAAGAGCTCATGAGAAATTACGCTTTGAAAAGCTGAATCTTGAGCAAGAGCATGAGTTCTTAAAAGCAATCAATGATGATCTCCGCGAGAAAAGTTCTTCTCACATTGCCAAGCGTTTACTCTTATCTACTTACATGCCTCAAGTGGATTCCCAAGACTACTTCAAGTTCCACTTCATCAAGTACGACTACAACTCCAAGGATTCCCATCAAGATGGTGTGGATCCAAAAGAAGAAGAACTAGAGAGTTCTTGAGGGTGACTCCGCCAACATACTTCACTCTTATCATCTTGGCAAGAACAAGTGCAATCAACTTCCACATCTTGCACTAGTTCAAGGAGTCACAAACCCTCTTGTTGGTAAGACAAGGGACAAGGTAACTTAAAAGTTTTCATGGACATCATCTTGTGTGTGCATCACTCTATGTCTATGGATATCCTTGTTTGTTCCTTGTGGGACTAACCCATGTAGGTATTGAAAGTGCAATTCACTCAAATGGATAGCTCCAAGTGATCTACATCAACATTGAGCATCCACATCTTCAACGTCTACATGAAGTCGTCATCGACAAAGCCCAAGGTTAGTTCATCCCTCTAAGGGGGATATCACATCTAGGGGGAGCTTTACTCTAAGACTTGAGCTAAAGCAACTCTAAAGATGTGAACACAACAATGCTTTATGTAAAAGTGGTAACCCCACTTAAGCTTAAACGATGAGTATGACCTATGATCCAGTGTTCTCACTTGACTCCTAAGTCAATATACTCATATATAGATGACCTAGTCATCACAAATTGCTTGGTAGATGCTAGAATTGGTTGTGCATGCCTTGTCACATATTTCATTTGCCATCTTATTGTGTGAGCATGCTGGTTGCATATTTTACTCATTCAAGGACATCCACTTGTTGTTTTGATTGTTTGGTTTTATTTCCTTTTGCCAAGTGGATGGACAAGAATGCCTAAGAACCTTCTCTAGCTATCTATGCTTTTCTCGTCTCAAACTCTATTCATGCTGCATCACAAAATTTGATCAAGTCAGATTCGAACCACTCTGTGTGAGGAGCGCTCGGAGTCCCCGATTCGTCATAGACTTAAACTTCCAAAACCTCTTTATGATTCTCGGTCTGACCGATACCCCACTTTCAGTCCTACCAAGATCATTAAGTTGATCTAGGTTTTCGATCTCGGTGCAACCGATTTGAACATTTCGGTCACACCGAGTTTCAGTAACTGCTTGCAGTCATGAATCTTGGTGCCACCGAGTTGTTCCACTCGGTCACACCGACAGGGTCGGGCTATATATAGTCACGGGCAAAATTTTGGAAATTTCTCCAAACCCCTTCGCCCGCGCGATACCTTGCTCTGCCGACGTGGTCTCCGGATCGTCTCCTCGCCGCCAGGCGCCTCCAGTCGCTGGTCTCCGTCGCCGTCAACGGGAATTCTACCCCACCGTTGCCGCCGTAGCGAGTCTCCGCCGAACTAGGGTATGGAATCGATCTTTGTGCTATTCCCCAATCCGATTCTTAGCACATTGTGATCATCATGATTCTTGCCACGATTGAAACACTCCTATCCAGTCAATGCGCTCGTAGATTAGGTTTGTATCGAAAATATTAGGGTTAGGTTTCCGCCGAAACCATCTCTGACCCACCGAGTTGAAAATCTCGGTCCCACCGATTTGGCTTATGCCATTGCACAAGTGAGACTCGGTCTGACCGAGAATTACTTATCGGTGTGACCAATTTTGGAACTCTGTGAAACCCTAGCAGTCTCGGTGCCACCGAACTGTGACTCGGTCCAACCGAGTTCACTAGTTTAGGTTCCAAAACTGCTTCGGTATCACCGAGTTTGAAAATCGGTAGATCCGAGATGATTTCAGTGGGAAACTAAAACTAAGTTTTTGGATCATTCTTTTGCAAAAATCTCTGCATTTTATGATGCTCATCCACTCTACCTCATCTATAAACTGTTCACAGGGTCAGCAGTCAGCTTGCTCAACATGTCAGATCAGAGTGACAGCCAGAATGTGTTAGAACAGCAAGTGGTGATGAGTGAGGGCACTAGTCCCTCCAGCTCTTCAGATGATGGCACCAGAAGTACTCCAAGCAATCTGCCAAAAGCTGCCACTCGACAGAGGAAGAAGAGAACTTCAGATTCTGAAAATGAAGATTATGTGGCAGAGGAAGAGGCCACATCAAAGAGAGTTGAGCTAGCTCAAGGCACAAAGCCAGGACTGAAGATCAAAAGGCCAGCAGGCAGGCAGCCTATGTCAAAGGCTAGAGCTTCAACTGAAAAGCCTGCACCCAAAGAGCCAGTTGCTGCTGAAGGCAAGAAGAGGAAGGAAAGGGTCAAGAAGACCATAGCCAGAGTGCTTGGAAAGGCTTCAATCATGGAAGAGGAAGAGGAAGAAGAGGTTGCTGCACCAGCACCTAAGGCACCCAAGCTAATGGGTGATGCTATAAAATCAGGGGCTACTGCATCTAAGCCCAAGGCTGCATCAAAGGTCAAGACAGCACCAAAGAGAAATACAAGGAGCATACCTGCTGCTGAGAAAAACAAGGCCCCAGTGCCTGAAGCTGTTGAAGAAGAGGATGAAGAGCAAGTTCTTAGAAAGCTCAATCCCAATATCCCAGACCACAATGATGCTCATCCTGTGGCTGAGGATATGAAGCTCAGGAGAGACTCAGGGCTCAGGAAGTGGAGAGAAGCAGATCCATATGCTTCAAGGAGAAGGACTACTGTGGACTACAGATTTCATACCAAGGAACAGCAAGATATCTATGAGACAGTTTTGCTTGACAAGAAGCCAATAGTTTGTGACATGAGATGGGTCGACTGGACCTACATGAAGGAAAATGAGGAACACTACCCTGGAGTATATGACAGCTTTAGTGCGTGTGGAGTTGCAGACTTTGTTGGGCAGAAGCTCACAAAGTGGAACGAGGAGCTAATCATGCAGTTCTACTCCACAGCACACTTCTACCTAGATGGAAGGATCACATGGATGTCTGAAGGTACGAGGTACCAATCAACTGTTGAGGAATGGGCAAAGTTGATCAATGCCCCAGAGGAGCAAGCAGATGACTTGGACATTTATGCCAAGAAGAAGATGGACCACAACTCAATGTCCAACATGTACAAGGAGATTCCCAATGAAGCTCTTGATACTTTCAAGTTTGGGTCTGTGCATTATCTTCTGTCAGGGCTGCCTACCATCAATTGGATATTGAGGCACACTCTCTTGCCCAAGTCTGGAGATCACAAGATGATCCGAGGCCATGCAATCAATTTGCTTCATGTATTTGATGTACCTCAGAAATTCAAAGTCATGAGCCTCATAGTAGAGACTATCAAGAGGACTGCAGCAGACCAGAAGAGGAGTTGTGGATATGCCCCACAGATTCAGGAGCTCATCAACTCCAAGATGGGCACGGGCATATACTCATTGGACAAGGAACACCTGCCCATCCGTCCAGGTTTTGAGGACAATCAAGTTGTGATGACTAAAAATGAACCATCATCTGCCCAAGCACAAGCAAAGAAGGAGAAGGCAAGGAAGGAGAAAGCTGCCAAGATGCCAACTCAAGAGGAGGCATCTGAGTATTTCTTGAAGACCAAACAAGAGCAGCTTGGTTACCTGATTGCATCCACCCTGTGGATTGAGAAAGGACTAGCCACCCTAACTCAAACCAGGCAAGCCTAGAGAGAATCATGGAACAAAGGTTCTATGACTTGGATGTCAAGGTGACAGAGATTCAGACTGCAGTGGAGCAGCTCCAGGATGACATATAGGAGAGGAGAGGCAGGACTACCACTCATGCCTTTGCCAGAGTGCCACGAGGTCCGAGGTCGTCTGCCGTGCCAGTTGCTGACACCAGAGCCACCACTTCAGCACCAGCTACAGCCTCAGTTCCACCAGCTCTAGCATCTACTTCAGCTCCAACTCCAGCGTCTACTTCAGCGTCTACAAAAGCCTTCATCCTTGGAGTGATCCGGACTCCACCAGCACCTGAAGATCAAGCCTGAGCGTCGACTTAGCACTATGCATTTTCTAGGAACTTTTTGGTAACTTGTTGCCAAAGGGGGAGAAAAATGTATAGATCATAGGCTTCGAGAGAGAGAGTGTTGCCCTTTTCTCTCTTGCTTTATTTGGTGGTTTTTCGAACCTTGTTTGCTTTTGAGTGCTTGAGATACTACGTCATTATCTATGAGACATTGATGATCATGTGTTTGATCATAAGCTACACTTAATGCTTGCTTAATGCTATTATCTTATCTATCTTATGTGATCATTCACTATTCTTGGTGATGAGTGCACGTATTTCATTCTTATCATTTTAAGCGCTCCACCAAGATGTATGTGACAAGGAAGAGTAACCCATGACTCTAACTCTTTGTGCATTTGCAGTCCAAAGCAAATTTTAAATATGCACAAATTTAGGGGGAGGCTCTTACTTATCACATACTTCTCAAAGCGACGATATAATTCATGCTTATTATCATTTGTCGAAGCTTTGATCTATATGTTGTCATCAATTACCAAAAAGGGGGGGATTGAAAGTGCAACTATCCCTAGGTGGTTTTGGTAATTCATAACAACATATAGCTCATTGAGCTAATACTATTCCAAGATAATTATTTCAGGAAAGCTCAATGATTGGCATGGCATGGATGTGAAAGTGGAACCCTCAAAATGCTAAGGACAAAGGATTGGCTCAAGCTCAAAAGCTCAAGACTCTTCATTTTATATTTTAGTGATCCAAGATCACATTGAGTCTTTAGGAAAAGCCAATACTATCAAGGAGGGATGAGGTGTTGCTTAATGAGCCTCTTGCTTCATGTGCTTAGAGATATGCTCCAAAACCCTCAACTACTTTCCCATATCCACATATGACCTAAACCCTAAGCCAAACTCGGTCCTACCGATTCTTCCTATCCGGCGCCACCGAGTTTCACTTGTCATAAGCCACTGCCAAACCCTAGCAATTCGGTTCTACCGATAGGGATCTCGGTCTCACCGAGATGGGATTGCAAACTCTCTGTTTCCCTTTCGTAACTTTTCGGTCTCACCGAAAGAGCGAATCGGTCCCACCGAGATTGCAATGTAAATTCAGTGTTTCCTTTTTGTAACTTTTCGGTCTCACCGAAAGAGCAAATCGGTCCCACCGAGTTTGCCTGACCAACTCTCTGGTTAGCTAATTACCAAATTTGGTCTCACCAAGTTTGTGTAATCGGTCTCACCGAGATTAAGTTATGCCCAAACCCTAACCATATCGGTCCTACCGAGTTGCATGTCAGTCCCACCGAAAATCTCCAACGGTCACTAGGTTTACATTTTCGGTCCGACCGAGTTTGTTGATTTGGTCCCACCGAGATTGGAAAACTGTGTGTAACGGTTGGATTTTGTGTGGAGGCTATATATACCCCTCCACCTCCTCTTCATTCGTGGAGAGAGCCATCAGAACACATACACAATTCCTACTCATATGTTCTGAGAGAGAACCACCTACTCATGTGTTGAGACCAAGATATTCCATTCCTACCATATGAATCTTGATCCCTAGCCTTCCCAAGTTGCTTTCCACTCAAATCTTCTTTCCACCAAATCCAAATCCTATGAGAGAGAGTTGAGTGTTGGGGAGACTATCATTTGAAGCACAAGAGCAAGGAGTTCATTACCTACACACCATTTGTTACTTCTTGGAGAGTGGTGTCTCCTAGATTGGCTAGGTGTCACTTGGGAGCCTCCGACAAGATTGTTGAGTTGAACCAAAAAGTTTGTAAGGGCAAGGAGATCGCCTACTTCGTGAAGATCTACCGCTAGTGAGGCAAGTCCTGTGTGGGCGATGGCGATGGTGGGATAGACAAGGTTGCTTCTTCGTGGACCCTTTGTGGGTGGTTGCTTCTTCGTGGACCCTTCGTGGGTGGAGCCCTTTGTGGACTCGCGCAACCGTTACCCTGTGTGGGTGGAGCCCTCCGTGGACTCTCGCAACTGTTACCCTTTGTGGGTTGAAGTCTCCATCAATGTGGATGTAGGATAGCACCACCTATCCGAACCACGGGAAAAACATCCGTGTCTCCAATTGCGTTTGAATTCTCCAAACCCTTCTCCTTACATTCTTGCAAGTTGCATGCTTTACTTTCCGCTGCCAATATACTCTTTGCATGCTTGCTTGAATTATGTGATGATTGCTTGACTTGTCCTATAATAGCTAAAATCTGCCAAGAACTAAAATTGGGAAAAGGTTAAGTTTTTATTTGGTCAAGTAGTCTAATCACCCCCCCTCTAGACATACTTTCGATCCTACAAGAAGCTATCAGTCATTGAGAACACGAGATCGCTTCTTGGGTCGGTGGGCAATAATGCTTTCAGTGGCTTCAGTAAGGGCACGATGAGGTGCACGTATAGTACCAGCCAGAGGAGAAACACGAGTGACTGCTTCAACTCCTTCAATGTTCTGAGTGAAACTTTGATGCTCCACATTCTGAAGACTAAGAGGTTCCTTGGCAGGCTCTGGATATATGGATTCAATGGAAATATCCACATCAGGCAGAAAGATCCGATGATTGTGAGCAGATGGCTGATATGAGATAGCTGAGTGGAGTTTAATCAGCCGCATTATCCATGGAGCGTAGAACTTCATGCCAAAAAGATCAGATCCTGATGCAGCAAGTTGGCAAATGAAGAAGTCTTGTGCATTGAAGCATTTGCCATGGAGAACATAGACGACCAAAGTCTTCATTGCACCTTCCAGTTTTGCATGTGGAGAATGTCCTTTGATGGGCCAGAGAGTTCGCCGTAGAATGTGATAGATAGTCCTTGGCAGATACTCCAGGTCTTCAACAAAGAACTCCTTAGGATATGCAGCATCTTGTGGCAAAGGCTTCATCATACTAAGCATCTGACTCATGTTCGGTTCAGGCTTGTGAAAGATGCTCTCCATAGCTTCACTATGAAGCTGACAGCCAGCTTCATAGAGATCTCCAGGAGTGGGCAGCCAATGAGCTCAATGATATCAAAGGCTTTGGCTTCGTGATGAACATTTCCTGTCATCCACTCAAGGACCCAAGTCTTTGGATCTCTGTTGTAACCACGTATGTGAAGTGTGGCATAAAATTGGAGCAGCAACTCTTCGTTCCAGTGCTCTTGGTCGGTGATGAAAGGCAGCAACGCAACCTCTTTGAAGCAATCCAGAGCTTCTTCCAAACAGGGCAGACCGACAATTGCTTTGGTGTCAAGACGCATATGTGGGAAGATGCGACCTTGATTGTATAGAATGCATGAGTAATAGCTTCGCTATGGATAGCTCCAGAACCGATCAGAAGATATTCGTTCCCTTGAGTAGGGGTTCTTGGAGCTATTGAAGAAGGTGTTGTCTTCTTTGAAGCCGTTGACATTGAAGGATCCAGGTGCTGATGCAGGACCTGGAAACCTGGGAAACCTTGGCATGGGCTTCTGTACCTGAGGCCTATGCTCAATATGATAGTCAAACTGAGGACCAGCAGCAAGCGCAGGAACAGAAGCAGTAGCATCATTGGCTTCGCTGACTTCTGGTTCTTGGGTTGGTATAGGTTCCACATTTGCTTCAGCCATGACAGCGTCAGTGGCTTCATTGGTGTTGGTGGTGGTAGCCTCAAGATTTTCTACCTCCACTTGATGAGCTGGAGGGTCGGGCATAGACACGTTCTCCCCGAGAATAGCTTCTTCAGTAGTTGGGGGAGCAGGGACACGTTCTTCTTCTTGAGTGTCATCGGCTGATGCAGCCGGAATGTCTTCAGCAGTTTTAGCCTCAGACTCAGAGACTTGAGACCTTGGTCCTTTGCGAAGCCTGCATAACGCTGGTGATGCCTTTGGAGATGGAGTTGGCTGGGCCTCAAAGTTGTCTTCTTCTTCTTGTCGGGGTGGTGTGACTTGTTGTTGTGGGTGATCAGCCCATGATGCATCCTAAGCGTAGGCGATGATACCTGTTGGTGCTCGATCTGAGGAAGAACTACATCATCTTCAACATGATCATGGTGACCAATGTCTTCAGCAGCGGTGGGATCAGCTGCTGGTATGTCTTCAGCTTCATGAGCCTCTGTGAAAGCAGGCTCATGGACAGTCAGTTGGCGCTCTTGATGTTCAGCGGTAGGGCGGACCATGGAGATAGGTTCAACAACTAAGGGCTCTGTGGGAGCAGCCCGTTCCTTCTTAGTCTTCCACTTCTTCTTGGAGGGAGCAGCAGCAGAGGCTTCAGGATGTTTCCTCTTTCTGGCTTCAGCCTCAGCAGTCCTCGTCTTCTTCAGTTCTGAAGCGGTAGACCTGGCTTTTGGCTTTGAGCCAGTCATGCTGGTTTGTGAAGACAATGGGATGTGCTTCCTGCCTTGGTGCATTGGGTTCGGCCATAGCAGGCTTCTTCTTCTTCTGCTTTGCAGCCATCCTGGGGTCAATGCCAGGGCGCCCAAGGGCCTTGCGTTTCTCAGCCTCATTGTAGGCTTGCACACACTTGTCAGCCAGGTTCTTCATGCACTCACGAGAACCTTGAACTTCTTCACGCTTCTTGAGAAAGGCTTCTTTGAGCTCGTGCAGCATGATCTTGAAGTTCTTGACCTCTTGCACACTGAGCTTGGCCATATGCTTCTTGAACTGAGCTTTCTCAAAGTCAATCTTCTGCTTCAGTTCAACGATGCGCTAGGCTATAGCTAACTCTGAAGCAATGGCGCCATGGAAAGCGACACTGAGGCCAATGGGAAGTTGCAGATCTTCCAAGCTGAGGTTGGGCGTGTCAAACCACTCATCGATGAAGTCGTGGATGATTGCCACGTCAAAGAGAGGAAACTTGTTGAAGATTTCTGCTTCTTCTTTGCTCTTGATCAGTTGTTCAAGAGCGTCATCTGCAAGATCTTCATCACTGGACAGATCAATGGCATCGTTGCGCAGAATGGCAGCAGCAGTCAGTTCTTGGCTGGTGTGTGGCAGAGGCATCTTGACTCTCGGGGGCTTGGAGATACGTGACAGATCTTCAGACTGCACACTGTCTTCAGGAGGTGTAGTAGCCAGTGGCTTCGCCCGTGAGATTTTTGGTGCTGAGGCAGGCTTTGAAGCTTTAGGCAGCTTTGGCCTCTGCGGCTTTGGAGTAGGAGCTGGGGCTTCATCAGTGTCAGCATCATCATCAGAATGATCCACTTTGGCACCTTGAACAGAGATGTGAGTGATGAGACCATCCAGGTTGTAGAATGGACCGACGACATTGGGTTCGGCATCACGGGTCCCATCTGCACGGGGAGCAGAGGGACCAGGGTTGAAGTCTAGTCCCTATGACTTCTTGTTCTACTTCGCCAAATTCTGGGAAAACTGGAAGTTGTGCTTGAACAGATTGTTGCCACGACACCAGAGCAGTGACGATGGGTCAGCATCCGCAGGCTGTGGTCCACGGACCATGCAGGGATAGAAGCCTTGTTCAATGGCTTCATCTCTGGACCGGGGTTGAAGATTTTTGTATAGGATGTCTCCCCATGTTCGCTTGATGGCATTCTTCTCAGCATATTGCTTTGTTACAAACCTGTACTTGAACCACTTGTAACACCCTCGATGCGACTATATCTCCCACGTGTCGAGGCACGACTTAGAGGCATAATCGCATTGAAGGCATATGTCGCAAGTTAGGCAATCTTCACAACATCCCATGTAATATAAATAATAAAGAGGAGATAACATAGTTGGCTTACACTCATCACGTCAATCAAGGTACAAAAATAACATTACATCATCCAAACACTCATGGCCCGACTACGGTGCCAAAATAAAAGATAACCCAACATGCGACACGATCCTGATCACCACCAACTGGGCACCACTACTGATCATCAGGAAAGGAAACATAGTATCATTGAGAGTCCTCGTCGAACTCCCACTTGAGCTCGAGCGCGTCACCTGGAGCGGAATCATCATGCCCTGCATCTGGTCTAATAGTAATCTGTGAGCCACAGGGACTCAGCAATCTCGCACCCTCGCGATCAAGACTATTTAAGCTTAATAGGTATGGCAAGGTAAATATGTGGAGCTGCAGCAAGCAACTAGCATATATGGTGGCTATCCTGTTCGCGAAAGAGAGCGAGAAGAGGAGGAAAAGTGCGAATGCATAACTAAAGAGGGCAAACCTGCCGCAAGCATTACTCCAACACCGTGTTCACTTCCCAGACTCCGCCGAGAAGAGACCATCACGGTAACTCACACGGTTGATTCATTTTAATTAAGTTAAGGTTCAAGTTATCTACAACCAGACATTAACAAATTCCCATCTGCCCATAACCGCGGGCACGGCTTTCGAAAGTTCAAATCCCTGCAAGGGAGTCCCAACTTAGCCCATGACAAGCTCTCACGGTCAACGAAGGAATAGACCTCCTCCCGAGACATTCCGATCAGACTCGGTATCTCGGTTCTTCAAGACACTTCGACAGGTTAAAACAAATCCAGCAACACCGCCTGAATGTGCCGAAAAATCCCGATAGGAGCTGCACATATCTCGTTCTCAGGGCACAATCGGATAAGTAATCCGTACAACTAAAACCAGCCCTCGAGTTTCCCTGAGGTGGCGTTGCAAGGGGCTCTAGGTTGGACCAACACTCAGAGGAGCACTGGCCCGGGGGGGGGGGGGGGGGGTTTAAATAAGATGACCCTCGGGCTCCGGAAACCCAAGGGAAAAAGAGGCTAGGTGGCAAATGGTAAAACCAAGGTTGGGCATCGCTGGAAAAGCTTTAATCAAGGCGAACTATCAAGGGGTTCCCATTATAACCCGACCGCGTAAGGAACGCAAAATCTGGGAACATAACACCGATATGACGGAAACTAGGGCGACAAGAGTGGAACAAAACACTAGGCGAGAGGTCGAGCCTTCCACCCTTTACCAAGTGTATAGATGCATTAAGATAACAAGATAATATAATGATATCCCAACAAGTAAATAAATGTTCCAACAAGGAACGGTCTCCAATCTTCACCTGCAACTAGCAAAGCTATAAGAGGGACTGAGCAAAGCGGTAACATAGCCAATCAACGATTTGCTAGGACATGGTGGGTTAGAGGTTTGACATGGCAATTTGGGAGGCTTGAAAACAAGTGGTAGGCATCGTAGCATTGGCATAGCAAAAGAGCGAGCATCTAGCAAGGCAAACATAGTAGTGATTTCGAGGGTATGATCATCTTGCCTGCAAAGTTGTCAGAGTTGGCTAGATCCTCGAAAGCAAACTCAACGGGCTCCTCGTTATTGAATTCGTCTCCCGGCTCTACCCAAACAAGACAAAGAAGCAAACGGAACACAATCAACCACGTGCAAAGCTCAAACAATATGATGCAAAGATGGTATGCTATGCGGGATGCGATGCAGAATGCATATGCAAGATTTGACAAGGGATGCAAGAACCTGGCCTCAACGTGGAAATTCAAGTGTGCCACTGGAAAGATGAGATGAAATCGCTTGAAAACGATATAAAGAACGCCGGAATCAGAGTTACGGTTTGGAAATGGCAAGCGATTCAAATATGACACCGGTCTGCGATTTACAGCAAGTAGCCATCTAAATGCAATGAGATGAACATGCTACAACACTCAAACATGACAAAAAAATACATGGAAGGGATGCATTCATGATGCTTAACAAAAGTCTAGCACTGAGCTACGGCCAAATCATCCACTAACAGGTTCAAACAAGCATGGCAAAAATGCAGATGACAAACAGATTTCAGACTTAGTGAAATTAACACTTGTCTGGAATTTCAGATCAGATAGCACTCTTCGGAGCATGAAAACTATATGCTAGAGGACCTGAAAATGGCAAAGTAAAACATGGCATGGAGCTACTCAAAAAGCTTAACAAAAGTCCCTTAGTGACCTTGAGCCAAAAGGGATCAGAAAACACAATTGCAAGCATGTGAACATGGCAAAAACATATTCAGTTCTCAGACTTGGTGAAAACTGGAGCATGCTGAAAACAGATATCAAGTAGGCATGTTTACGAGCTCGATGCACTCACTACGAAGCAAGTCATGAAAAACTAAGCATACATCCATCAAGAATACCCAAAATGTAAACTAGACATGGCAAGAACAATAGCATAGCATGCACGGATCAACTACAACATCATCGGCAAAATTGCTAACAAGTAGACAATCTGCCCAAATTCACGAAATGAAAAAAGTAGAGCTCGATTAACTCAAGCTAGGGTGCTCCATAATTTCAAACAAATACATGGATGGATAGAGCACTACACGATTAACAAAACATACTTACTGATCATCCTCAAAAGAGGCACGGATCACTAGGAAACAACATGAACATATGGCCATATGAGATAAACAACTCAAGGACTTAGTGGAAATGCTAAGTCCCTGAAATCAGCATTACCAAGTGCCTCACTTTGCAAGCTTGTGCTAGTCACCACACACATCGCAAAAATACATGGGTTGCACCTCTGGAAAGATGACAAAACCCTTAACAAAACATACGTAGAGCTCATGGGCATATCATGCACACAATAATCATGGCAAAAATGACAAATATCTAAATGGAGGAGCAGATCTGACAATTTTCTCAAGTAGCACTCTTCCAACAGAATTTCGGGCATCAAGATGAACTCAAATGAAAATGATGCAATGGAATGAAATGATTTACTCTCTGAGACAAACATTTTGATATGCTATATGCCGAAAACGGAGCTACGGATGCGGACATATAGCATGATGAACAAGACAATATGAACTAGGGTTTCGGGCAAAATTAGGTCAACCTCAAGATCCGGATCTAGATCTAGATCGGCCACTGTAGCGGTTACTGTAGCAGCTCGCACCGAGGTCGCCGGAAATGGCCGTGGTGGTGGCCGGACTTGACGGGGAAGAAGGGCGGCGAGGCGGGTGGTGGTCGGCCGGCGAGGAGGAAGCGGCGCGGCGGGCGATGGTCGGCCGGCGAGGAGGAAGCGGCGCGGCGAGCGGTGGTCGGCGGCGGAGCAAGAGGAGTGGGGCGCGGCGTCATAGGCGGTCGCCGGCGTCGGGGAAGACCGGCGACGAGACGGCGGGCGGTGGCGCAAGGGAGGACCGGGCGGCGCGGATCCGGCCTTCCCCGCGGGCTCGGGCGGCGGCGTTGGATGGGCCGTGGGGGCCGATTGCGGGCTTCGACGGGCCGCGGCTGTCGGCGGGGAAGTGGGGCGCGGGCTTGCCGCGTGGCGCGCCCCGCTTGGCCGGAGGCGGCGGCGGACGCTGTTCGGCCAGGCCGGACGTGTCCGGTACGGCAAGGAGTAGTGGATCTAGGGTTAGGGGTGGCTTGAACCGGAATTTGAGGAGGGGGTTCTATATATGGGCATAGAGGGAGCTAGGGGAGTTCAAATGAGGTGCAGTTTTCGGCCACGCGATCGTGATCGAACGCTCTAGATGATGGAGAGAGTTTTGGTGGGTTTTGGGCCAAATTGGAGGGGTGTTCGGCTGCAACACAAACGAGGCCTTTTCGGTCCCTCGGTTGGCCGTTGGAGTATCAAACGAAGTCCAAATGATACCAAACTTGACAGGCGGTCTACCGGTAGTAAACCAAGGCCGCTTGGCAAGTCTCGGTCCAATCCGGAAATGTTCAATCCCCACACACGAAACAAAGGTAGAAATGACCACTGGAGGAGAACGAAGCGCCGGAATGCAAAACGGACAACGGGGAAAATGCTCGAATGCATGAGATGAACACGTATGCAAATGCAATGCACATGATGACATGATATGAGATGCATGACAACGAGAACAACACATGGAGACAAAAACCCGAACCCGAGAAAATAAAATAACTTAAAGCCGGAAACGGCAAGAGTTGGAAAACATATTGGGTAAATCATATCTGGGGTGTTACACCACTGTTCTGCCCAGTATCGTCGAATCCATTGGATTCGTGTCTTGCGCTGATTGTAATCCTCTTCTGGATCTGTCTTGTACAGTTCTGAGAGGTCATCGAGCAGATCTCTTGATGTTTCACCTTGACGTTTTCTACCACCCTTTCTTCCTGATTTCTCTGCAGCCATGAACTTTAAACTGAATGGCTTCAATACGTTCAAAGGCTACAAGGGCTTTTGCTTGCTGGACAAACAGGAACTGGCTTCGGGGGAATTTATGTGATGTTGTAAGAATTCTGCAAATGAATGCAGACTATGAGAACCAAGGGATTCTCCCACGGACATGTACCTGTGACAGCATTAAGGTGCGAGGGAAGGGGAAGAGGTCATATGCATTCTCAGAAGATTTTGAAGATAAATCAGTTTAGAAGATATTGACCTCATTGTGCAAAGACATTCACTCATAGATAAGGAGTTGGTTCCAGATTTGTACGAATCCACAGATCAGTACAAGTGAGGAATCTAACTACTTTGTGAAGCATAAGTGAACATACTAGGCATAATATGAGATGCAGTATGAAGTGGATCCAACTTGTGTGAACAGAAACTGCTTGTGGTAGAAAGTGACGAATCTATAGGATCAAAGAGGTCGTAAAAAGGAAGTTTTATTTACCACACAAGGAACTGCTAGACGGAGTGGAAGAGGAGGCCGAGCAGTTCGATCGTCCGTGCCCTAACTTGGAGACGGAGGACACCTACGGCGACGGTGGAGAAGACAATGTCCGCGGCCGGCGTGAAGATGGCGTCAAAGAGGTCATGGCAGCTAAGTGCTTCGTCGCCGGCGTCATCGAGGGCTAGCGGTGGCGCTAGGGTTCATGTGAGAGTGGAAGAAAGGATAATGACTGTGGTAAGGCGTGTATTTATAGGGACAGGGACGGCACAACGTTATAACACAGGTGCCCCTGGCGATTCACATCTGAAGAACATGTGGCCATCATGCAACATATCGGAGGTTGTTCCACGTTCCCACGCACGCCTGGATTGTCGGGTGGTTGTTCCCACTTCTTCGGGTTTTAGGTGAAGGAATTAGCATTGAAAACGGACTTTATGTTTGTCTCTGTATCTTCTGCTGACAAGGACGCGGAGAAGATATTCGACAGTTTCAATAGAATGCATATGATTTGGAGAGATAGAGTTTGAGATAGAAAGTATAGAGAGGTTAGGGTCTGATCACATTCACTTAGTTCAAAGGATTCAACAAGAAGACATAGCTATAAGTGAATGCTGTAGAGGACAGAACACTAGTATATATATATATGATCAACATAATGAAGATAATCATGAAGACATGTTGAGATAGAAGCCAAATCAAATGTGAAGACACAACAAATGTAACACCATGGGTAAAACACTTCAAACAGACGAATTTTGTGGTGGTGTTACCCACCGTATAGGAAGTATTAGACCTAGACATGGCGCACAATTATTGTGGCGCTCCGAAGTCAAATTCCACATTAATGTATTCACACTTAGAATGTATGTCTTCATTGATTGAAGATATACTTTACCTCGTGTGTTGCACATCTAAGTCATCAATATGCATAAGTGTTAGGATGTGTGCCTGATCACAGGACATTTGAGGATTCCAAGATATTTAGCTCACAACATAACTTGCGAAATCTCTTCTCATCCAAGGGCTTGGTGAAGATATCTGCCAATTGCTCTTCAGTGTTGACATGTACGATATCAATATCTTCCTTCACAACATGATCTCTGAGAAAGTGATGACGAATTTCAATATGCTTTGTCTTCGAGTGCTGAACTGTGTTGTTGGCAATCTTGATGGCGCTTTCATTGTCGCAGTAGAGTGGCACTTGCTTGAGATGAATGCCATAGTCTTTGAGGGTTTGCTTCATCCATAGAAGCTGAGCGCAGCAAGATCCAGCAGCAATGTATTCAGATTCAGCAGTGGAGAGAGATACACAGTTCTGCTTCTTTGAAGACCAACATACAAGTGATCGTCCCAGAAAATGACATGTGCCTGATGTAGATTTGTAATCCACCTTGTCACCAGCATAATCAGCATCCGAGAATCCAACCAGATCAAACTCTGAGCCCTTTGGATACCATAATCCTAGAGTTGGGGTGTAAGCCAAATATCGAAGAATTCGCTTCACAGCTAAGTGATGCGATTCCTTTGGTGCCGCTTGGAATCGAGCACACATGCAAACACTAAGCATAATATCTGGCCTAGATGCACATAGATAAAGTAAAGAGCAATCATGGAGCGGTATACCTTTTGATCGAACTCTTTACCATTGTCGTCGGGACCCAGATGATGTTTGGCTGGCATTGGCGTCATGAAGCCTTTGCAGTCTTGCATACCAAACTTCTTCAGGCAATATTTGAGATACTTCTCTTTAGATATAAAGATGTCGTTGCGTTGCTGACGTATTTGAAGACCAAGGAAGAACGTCAGCTCACCCATCATGGACATCTGATATTGCTCTTGCATCATATATCCAAACTCTTCACTGTATTTCTGATTGGTGCAGCCGAAGATAATGTCATCCACATATATTTGGCACACAAACAGTTCACCATCATATGTCTTCGTGAAGAGAGTGGGGTCAAGGGAACCAGATTTGAAGCCTTTGCTCTTCAGGAAGTCTCTGAGTGTGTCATACCAAGCCCGAGGGGCTTGTTTGAGGCCATACAATGCCTTGTTGAGCTTGTATACCATGTCATGATGTTTTGGATCTTCAAAGCCAGGTGGTTGTGCGACATACACTTCTTCTTCAATCTTGCCATTGAGAAAAGCGCTCTTCACATCCATTTGATACAGAAGTATGTTATGATGATTTGCATAGGCCAGTAGTATGCGTATGGCTTCAAGTCTAGCCACAGGAGCAAATGTTTCATCAAAGTCAATCCCTTCAACTTGAGTGTATCCTTGAGCAATGAGACGAGCTTTGTTTCTGACAACTTGACCATGCTCATCTTTCTTGTTGCGATATATCCATTTGGTCCCTGTTATATTGTGCATCCGAGAATCAGGACGCTTAACCAGTTCCCATACATTATTCAGCTCAAACTGTTGAAGCACTTCTTGCATAGCTTGAATCCATTCAGGTTCCTTGAAGGCTTCTTCAACTTTCTTTGGTTTTGTTATTGAGACGAATGCGAAGTGCCCACAAAAATTTGCTAGCTGTGTTGCCCTTGAACGAGTGAGTGGACCTGGTGCATTGATGCTATCGATTATTCTCTCAATCTGCACTTCATTTGCAACACGAGGATGTACAGGACGAAGATTTTGCTCTTGCTGATCATTATCATTGTTAGAGGGATTGTCTTCAGGCTGAGTATTGTCTTCAAGCTGATTAGGTGCGGAGATGAGAAGTTCTTCTTCAGGTTGAGCTTCAGAAGGTATGATTTCTCCAGTTCCCATAAGTTTGATTGATTCACTGGATGGAACTTCATCTAGCACATTTGGCAGTTGCTCTCTTTGTGAGTTGTTAGTTTCATCGAACCGCACATCCACTGTTTCAAACACTTTGTAATGAAAGAGATTGAAGACTCCGTAGGAGTGCGAATCCTTTCCATATCCAAGCATAAAACCCTCATGTAATTTTGGTGCAAATTTTGAAGTGTGATGTGGATCCTTGATCCAGCACTTGGCGCCAAATACTCTGAAGTAACTGACATTTGGCTTCTTGCTAGTAAGGAGTTCATAGGATGTCTTGTTCAGAAGCTTGTGAAGATAAACACGGTTGATGATATGGCATGCAGTGTCAATGGCTTCAGGCCAGAATTTTCTTGGAGTCTTGTATTCATCAAGCATCGTCCGAGCCATCTCAATAAGTGTTCTGTTCTTGCGTTCGACGACGCCATTCTGCTGTGGTGTGTACGGAGCTGAGAATTCATGTGTGATGCCCAAAGTATCAAGATATGTATGAAGGCCAGTGTTCTTGAATTCAGTGCCATTGTCACTTCTGATGTGCTTTATCTTGGCGCCATAGTTGTTCATTGCTCGATTGGCGAAGCATTTGAAGACATCCTGCACTTCAGTCTTGTAAAGGATTATATGCACCCAAGTATATCTTGAATAATCATCAACAATGACAAAGCCATAGAGACAAGCAGTAGTAGTAAGAGTTGAGTAATGAGTGGGACCGAAAAGATCCATGTGCAGCAGTTCGAAGGGTTGAGTCGTTGTCATGATTGTCTTCGAGGGATGCTTGGCCCTCGTCATCTTTCCTGCTTCACAGGCACCGCATAAGTGATCCTTCTTGAACTTGACGCCCTCGATGCCTATGACATGATTTTTCCTTGCAAGGGTGTGGAGGTTCCTCATGCCAGCATGCCCTAGCCTTCGATGCCAGAGCCAGCATTCAGAAGCTTTTGCTAGAAGACATACTGCAAGTTGTGGTCCTGCTGAGAAATCTACAACATACAAATCATCTTTTCGATACCCTTCAAACACTAGAGACTTGTCAGATTCCATTAGTACAAGGCAACGATATTTTCCAAACATCACAATCATGTTTAAATCACAAAGCATTGAGATAGACATTAAGTTGAAACCAAGGGATTCAACAAGCATGACTTTATCCATGTGTTGATCCTTTGAGATTGCAACTCTACCTAGACCCAATACCTTGCTTTTACCAGTGTCAGCAAATGTGATGTGACTTTTGTCTGATGGACGTAAAGTTGAGTCCATGAGAAGGCTTCGCTTGCCAGTCATGTGATTTGTACACCCACTATGAATAATCCATTCTGAAGCAGCTGGTGTCGTACCCTACAGTGCAGTTAGGGGGATAGGCTTCACAAAGAGAATTGTGAAGTAAAAACATTTGACGAACTAGTGGATTATTAAAGCTTAGATCAAGATTAGGACTGATAGGGCAGGTTGCAAGCGATTCAGAAACAAAGTACATAGTAAGACCATTTGGGCATTTGATCTTGCGCCCTACAAGATGTTTAAGGTCCCCAGCAATAGTGTCAGATGATTTTGGTTTTCGGCTAGAGGCCTTTTCCTGCAAAAGAGAGTTAAGCTTTCTTAGCCGCCCACATCTTCACGGGTGGCTTGGAAGCAATAAGTCTAAGTGTAGCATCTGTGAACTTTGGCTTTGGAGCCCTAGCAAAAAGTCTTGCAGGTGGACAATAGTATTCATAAGAATAAGCAGAATAGTTCTTGGTCTTATGGACATGGCGGTTTGATGAACCGCGCTCATATTCATAGGCCTGAGTATGGCTTCCCTGCAAAATATTTGCGTTTGTGTGAATCAGGTGAGTCCTCTGTCTGTATGAAGCCTTTGGACCATATGAGGCTTGTGGTCTGGGGTTTGTCTTCTTCACCTGTGGTGTCATGATGACATTCACAGGAAGATTCTCCAAACACCTTTTCGGCACCCAGATCTTCTTCATAGGTGGTCCATTCCTGCAGTTAGTACCAATATACCTGGCAAACACTTCACCATTCTGATTCTTAAACAGTTTATAGTTTGCATCAAAGGATTCATCCATAACAATGGGGTTAGCACAAGTGAAGCCAGATAGAGTGGATGGATCTACTGAAGGTTCCTTTGCAGCAACCAATGTGGTTTGGGGGTACTGCTCAGGTTTCCAGTAAGAGCCATCAGCATTCATTTTCCTTATGAACCCAACACCCTCTTTCCTAGGGTTTCGATTCAGGATCTGCCTTTTGAGGACATCACATAGTGTCTGATGCCCTTTGAGACTTTTGTACATCCCTGTTTCAAGCAGTGTCTTCAACCTAGCATTCTCATCAGCAATAGCAGTGGTGTCCTCAGCAGAGGGGTTAGTTTCCACATCAACAGTTGACGATATTGCAACAGTAGAACATTTAGCAACAGAAGTAGCGTTATCATGCTCAATACATTTAAGACATGGTGGTTCAAATCCTTCCTGAGCTGAACTAATCTGTTTGGCACGAAGTGACTCGTTTTCTTTTTGAAGATCTTCATGAGCCGCTCTCAATTTCTCAAGATCTTGCTTCCTTTGAAGATAATCATAGGAAAGCCTTTCATGAGCTGTTGAGAGCATTTCATGACGACTTTCAAGTTCCTCATACTTAACGTGAAGATTTTTTATGTCTTCAATTAAGGACTGAGATCAAGTCATTTCAGCATCTAACAGATCATCGCTTTTGTCTAACAGTTTTTGAGTGTGTTCCATGGTTTTCTATTGTTCAGTTGCAATTTTAGCAAGTGTTTTGTAGCTGGGTTTGGAAACACAATTAGAGTCATCGTCACTAGATGTTTGATAGTGAGTAGTGCGTGTGTTTACCTTGGCACCACGTGCCATGAAGCAGTAGGAAGGAGCGGAGTAGTCCTTGTCATTTGCATCGGTGTCGGTGATGAAGTCATTTTCTTCAGTGTTGAAGATGGACTTGGCAACGTATGCTGTAGCCAGACTTGCAATGCCAGAATCGGACTCCTCCTCAGACTCCACCTCTGCCTCCTCAGATGCGGACTCATCCTCAGAGTCCATTTCCTTGCCAACAAACGCACGTGCCTTGCCAGATGAGCTCTTCTTGTGTGATGAAGACTTGGAGGAAGACTTGGAAGAAGATTTTGAGTATTTCTTCTTCTTCTTGTCGTCAGAGTCATACTCCTTGCTCTTCTTCTTCCTGTTGTTCTCATTGTCCCACTGTGGACACTCAGAGATGTAGTGGCCAGGTTTCTTGCACTTGTGACATGTTCTCTTCTTGTAGTCATGATCAGAAGCTTCATCATTCCTTGAGCTTGATAGTGAAGACTTTTGGAAGCCTTTCTTCTTGGTGAATTTTTGGAACTTCTCCACAAGCATAGCAAGCTCCCTTCCAATGTCTTCAGGATCATCAGAACTACTGTTAGACTCTTCTTCAGATGAGGAGACAGCCTTTGCCTTCAAGGCACGAGTTCGCCCATGGTTGGGACCGTAGATGTCTCTTTTCTCAGAAAGCTGAAACTCGTGTGTGTTGAGCCTTTCAAGTATGTCAGACGGATCGAGTGTCTTGAAATTAGGACGTTCTTGAATCATCAGGGCTAGGGTGTCAAACAAGCTGTCAAGTGATCCCAGGAGTGTCTTGACGACTTCATGCTTGGTGATCTTAGTAGCGCCGAGGGCTTGAAGCTCATTTGTGATGTCAGTGAGTCGATCGAACGTGAGCTGGACATTCTCATTGTCATTTCTCTTGAAGCGGTTGAAGAGGTTGCGAAGGACACTGATTCTCTGATCTCTCTGGGTTGAGACGCCTTCGTTGACGTTGGATAGCCAGTCCCAGACTAGCTTAGATGTTTCCAAAGCACTCACGCGGACATACTGTCCTTTGGTCAGATGACCACAGATGATATTCTTGGCAGTAGAGTCCAGTTGAACGAACTTCTTGACATCAGCGCCAGTGACACCTTCTCCAGCCTTGGGAAAGCCATTCTTGATGACATACCATAGGTCGACATCAATGGCTTCAAGATGCAATCGCATCTTATTCTTCCAGTAGGGATATTCAGTTCCATCAAAGACGAGGCATGCAGCGGAGACTTTAATTATCCCTGCAGTCGACATAGCTAAAACTCCAGGTGGTTAAACCGAATCACACAGAACAAGGGAGTACCTTGCTCTGATACCAATTGAAAGTGCTAGTGATCGACTAGAGGGGGGGGTGAATAGGTGATTTTTATGAAAGTCTTCAAAACATGTGAGTTTCGAAGACAAACGATAGAAATAAACCTATTATCATGCAGCGGAAGGTAGACTACACTAGGCAAACCATAGTCATGTATTCAATGAAGTGAAAGCACAATGACAAATAGCAGCTAGGCAGTAAGGATCAGGTAGGAAGATGTTAAGAAGCCAATCAGTACATGTAATCACTTAGTGAAGTCAAATGGTGATGCTATCGTACAATGACTTCACAAGAACAAACAATAAGTAAGGGAAGGGAAGGATGAAACCAGTGACTCGTTGAAGATAATGATTTGTTGGACCAGTTCCAGTTGCTGTGACAACTGTACGTCTGGTTAGGGAGGCTGAGATTCAACTCAAAAGACCTCATCTTCACCTTATTCCCCTTGAGCTAAGGACACCCAGTCCTCGCCCAATTACTCTGGTAAGTCTTCAAGGTAGACTTCCAAACCTTCACAGACTTCGTTCACCGGCGATCCACAATGACTCTTGGATGCTCAGAACGCGACGCCTAACCGGCTGGAGGATTCACAGTCCTCAAGTGTAATAAGTCTTCAGATCACATAAACAAGAAGACTTAAGTGATGCCTAACACTCTTTGGATCTGGGTGGTTAGGTCTTTATCCTCTCAAGGAATTCTCTCTCAAAGGCTTCGAGGTGGTTTGCTCTCAAACGACAAATGCCATACTTTAACTCTGAGCATCCAACCGTTTATGGTTGTAGGGGGTGGGCTATTTATAGCCACTAGGCAACCCTACCTGATTTGTCCGAAATGAACCTGGGTCACTAAGGAACTGACACATGTTCCAACGGTCATATTTCAAACACACACGGCAACTTTACTTGGGCTACAAGCAAAGCTGACTTGTCCAACTCTGAATGAGATTCGCTCTCATAGTCTTCACTCGAAGACATAGGATTTTGGTTAAGCATCACTATAGTCATTCTGACTGGTTTTCTTGGACCGCACTTAACAGTATGGTGGTTCCTATGACTCAACAAAGAAGAAAAAGAACTACGAAAGATCTAAGTCTTTGCGCTCCATACTGTTCATGCAATGTCTTCTCTTGTCATAGTCTTCAAGGTGAATGTCTCTACTTACCACCTTTGACTTCAATGTCTTCATACATTTTTAGGGGTCATCTCTGGTAGGAAAACCGAATCAATGGGGGACTTCTACCTGTGTTATCCTGCAATTCTCACAAACACATTAGTCCCTCAACTAGGTTTGTCGTCAATACTCCAAAACCAACTAGGGGTGGCACTAGATGCACTTACAGGGGTGACCGACGGAGAGTTAATCTCCCTTTGGTTGGGTTTAAGCCCGATCCGATCGTAGTCCGTAGCGACTCCCAGAGCGGCGATGCGATCCAAGAGCTCGTTCAAAGAGGAGAGCTCCATTGTATCAATCTGCTCGGTGAATTTTGAGCCGATGTGGAGGCTATTTTTGATGACCCAAGAGGTCATCGTCGGTGCAACGCCGAGCGGGTGGTCATGACGAAGCTGCCTAGTCAGAGAGTTTGACCTACAACCAGGGCTCCCCTAGAAGTGATGTTGTCCTTGACAACGAGACGAGCCATCCAGCCTTATGATGACGGCACAATGGAACTCTCAATGAAAGCATCAATGTCGGTGTCAAGATCGGCAGATCTCGGGTAGGGGGTCCCGAACTGTGCGTCTAAGGCGGATGGTAACAGGAGACAAGGGACACGATGTTTACCCAGGTTTGGGCCCTCTTGATGGAGGTAATACCCTACGTCCTTCTTGATTGTTCTTATGATATGAGTATTACAAGAGTTGATCTACCACAAGGTCATAGAGGCTAAACCCTAGAAGCTAGCCTATGGTATGATTGTATGTTGTCCTACGGACTAAAACCCTCCGGTTTATATAGACACTGGAGGGGGCTAGGGTTACACAGAATCGGTTACAAGGAAGGAGATCTACATATCCGTATTGCCTAGCTTGCCTTCCACGCCAAGGAGAGTCCCATCCGGACATGGGACGAAGTCTTCAATCTTGTATCTTCATAGTCCAACAGTCCGGCCAAAGGATATAGTCCGGCTGTCCGGAGACCCCCTAATCCAGGAGTCCCTCATAACTCCTTCGTCACATTGCTTGCAAGGCTTATAGTGATGTGCATTACCGAGAGGGCCCAGAGATACCTCTCCAATACTTTGAGTGAAAAATCCTAATTTTGATCTATGCCAACTCAACAAACACCATCGGAGACACATGTAGATCATCTTTATAATCACCTAGTTACGCTGTGACGTTTGATAGCACGCAAAGTGTTCCTCTGGTATTCGGGAGTTGCATAATCTCATAGTCAGAGGAATATGTATAACTCATGAAGAAAGCAATAGCAATAAAACTAAACGATCATAATGCTAAGCTAACGGATGGGTCTTGTGCATCACATCATTATCTAATGATGTGATCCCGTTCATCAAATGACAACACATGTCTATGGTCAGGAAACATAACCATCTTTGATTAACGAGCTAGTCAAGTAGAGGCATACTAGGGTCACTCTGTTTTGTCTATGTATTCACACATGTACTAAGTTTTCGGTTAATACAATTCTAGCATAAATAATAAACATTTATCATGATATAAGGAAATATAAATAACTACTTTATTATGGCCTCTAGGACATATTTCCTTCAGTCTCCCACTTGCACTAGAGTCAATAATCTAGATTACATAGTAATGGTTCTAACACCCATGGAGTCTTGGTGCTGATCATGTTTTGCTCGTGAGAGAGGCTTAGTCAATGGGTCTGCAACATTCAGATCCTTATGTATCTTGCAAATCTCAATGTCTCCCTCCTTGACTTGATCGCGGACGGAATTGAAGCTGTAGGATCGAAAGTATGTCTAGAGGGGGGGTGATTAGACTACTTGACCAAATAAAAACTTAACCTTTTCCCAATTTTAGTTCTTGGCAGATTTTAGCTAATTTAGGACAAGTCAAGCAATCATCACATAATTCAAGCAAGCATGCAAATAGTATATAGGCAGCGGAAAGTAAAGCATGCAACTTGCAAGAAAGTAACGGGAAGGGTTTGGAGATTTCAAACGCAATTGGAGACACGGATGTTTTTCCCGTGGTTCGGATAGGTGGTGCTATCCTACATCCACGTTGATGGAGACTTCAACCCACGAAGGGTAACGGTTGCGCGAGTCCACACAGGGCTCCACCCAAGGGTAACGGTTGCGCGAGTCCACACAGGGCTCCACCCACGAAGGGTCCACGAAGAAGCAACCACCCACAAAGGGTCCACGAAGAAGCAACCTTGTCTATCCCACCATGGCCATCGCCCACGAAGGACTTGCCTCACTAGCCGTAGATCTTCACGAAGTAGGCGATCTCCTTGCCCTTACAAACTCCTTGGTTCAACTCCACAATCTTGTCGGAGGCTCCCAAGTGACACCTAGCCAATCTAGGAGACACCACTCTCCAAGAAGTAACAAATGGTGTGTAGGTAATGAACTCCTTGCTCTTGTGCTTCAAATGATAGTCTCCCCAACACTCAACTCTCTCTCATAGGATTTGGATTTGGTGGAAAGAAGATTTGAGTGGAAAGCAACTTGGGAAGGCTAGAGATCAAGATTCATATGGTACGAATGGAATGTCTTGGTCTCAACACATGAGTAGGTGGTTCTCTCTCAGAACATATGAGTAGGAATGGTGTGTGTGTTCTGATGGCTCTCTCATCAAATGAGAAGGAGGTGGAGGGGTATATATATAGCCTCCACACAAAATCCAACCGTTACACAGTTTTCCAATCTCGATGGGACCGAATCAATAAACTCGGTTTGACCGAAGTAGTAAACCTAGTGACCGTTAGGAATTTCGGTGGGACTGACATGCAACTCGGTAGAACCGATTCGGTTAGGGTTTGGGCATAACGTAATCTCGGTGAGACCGATTACACAAACTCGGTGAGACCGAATTTGGTAATTAGCTAACCAGAGAGTTGGTCAGGCAAACTCGGTGGGACCGATTTGCTCTTTCGGTGAGACCGAGTGGAACTCGGTGAGACCGAAAAGTTACAAAGGGGAAACACTGAGTTTACATTGCAATCTCGGTGGGACCAATTCGCTCTTTCGGTGGGACCGAAAAGTTACGAAAGGGAAACAGAGAGTTTGCAACCCCATCTCGGTGAGACCGAGATCCTTATCGGTAGGACCGAATTGCTAGGGTTTGGCAGTGGCTAATGATAAGTGAAACTCGGTGGCGCCGGATAGGAAGAATCGGTAGGACCGTGTTTGGCTTAGGGTTTAGGTCATATGTGGATATGGGAAAGTAGTCGAGGATTTTGGAGCATATCACTAAGCACATGAAGCAAGAGGCTCATTAAGCAACACCTCATCCCTCCTTAATAGTATTGGCTTTTCCTAAAGACTCAATGTGATCTTGGATCACTAAAATATAAAATGAAGAGTCTTGAGCTTTTGAGCTTGAGCCAATGCTTTGTCCTTAGCATTTTGAGGGTTCCACTTTCACATCCATGCCATGCCAATCATTGAGCTTTCCTGAAATAATTATCTTGGAATAGTATTAGCTCAATGAGCTATATGTTGTTATGAATTACCAAAACCACCTAGGGATAGTTGCACTTTCAATCCCCCCCTTTTTGGTAATTGATGACAACATATAGATCAAAGCTTCGACAAATGATAATAAGCATGAATTATATCGTCGCTTTGAGAAGTATGTGATAAGTAAGAGCTCCCCCTAAATTTGTGCATATTTAAAATTTGCTTTGGACTGCAAATGCACAAAGAGTTAGAGTCATGGGTTACTCTTCCATGTCACATACATCTTCATGGAGCGCTCAAAATGATAAGAATGAAATACATGCACTCATCACCAAGAATAGTGAATGATCACATAAGATAGGATAAGATAATAGCATTAAGCAAGCATTAAGTGTAGCTTATGATCAAACACATGATCATCAATGTCTCACAAATAATGACGTAGTATCAAGCACTCAAAAGCACAAAAGGTTCAAAAAACCACCAAATAAAGCAAGAGAGAAAAGCAACACTCTCTCTCTCGAAGCCTATGATCTATACATCTTCTCCCCCTTTGGCAACAAGTTACCAAAAAGTTCCTAGAAAATGCATAGCACTAGATCGACGCTCAGGCTTGATCTTCAGGTGGTGGTGGAGTCCGGATCACTCCAAGGACGAAGGCTTTTGTAGATGCTGAAGTAGTCGCTGGAGTTGGAGCTGAAGTAGATGCTGGAGCTGAGGCTGTAGCTGGTGCTGAGGTGGTGGCTCTGGTGTCAGCAACTGGCACGGGAGACGACCTCAGGCCTTGTGCCACTCTAGAAAAAGCATGAGTCGTGGTCCTGCCTCTCCTCTCATTCATGTCCTCTTGGAGCTGCTCCACTACAGACTGAACTTCCGTTACCTTGACATCCAAGTCATAGAACTTCTGTTCCATGATCCTCTCTAGGCTCTGCTGGTTCTTAGTGAGGGTGGCCAGACTTTGCTTAATCCTCAGCGTGGATGCAATCAAGTAACCAAGCTGCTCTTGTTTGGTCTTCAAGAAGTACTCAGATGCCTCCTCTTGAGTAGGCATCTTGGCAGCTTTCTCCTTCCTCGCCTTCTCCTTCTTTGCAAATGCTTGAGCAGACGATGGCTCGTTCTCAGTCATCACAACTTCATTGTCCTCGAAATCTGGACGGATGGGCAGGTGTTCCTTATCCAACAAATATACGCCCGTGCCCATGTTGGTGTTGATGAGCTCCTGAATCTGAGGGGCATATCCACAGCTCCTCTTTTGATCTGCTGTAGTCCTCTTAATTGTTTCCACTATGGGGCTCATGACTTTGAATTTCTAAGGCACATCAAACACATGTAGCAAGTTGATAGCATGGCCTCTGATCATCTTGTGATCTCCAGACTTGGGCAGAAGGGTGTGCCTAAGGATCCAGTTGATCGTAGGCAATCCTGATAGCAGATAATGCACTGAGCCAAATTTGAATGTGTCAAGTGCTTCATTCGGAATCTCCTTGTACATGTTGGACATGGAGTTGTGGTCCATCTTTTTCTTGGCATAGATATCCAAGTCCTCATCTTGCTCCTCTGGGGCATTAATGATCTGTGCCCACTCAGCCACTGTAGATTGGTACCTTGTACCCTCAGACATCCATGTGATCCGCCCATCTGGATAAAAGTGTGCCGTGGAGTAGAACTGCATGATAAGTTCCTCGTTCCACTTTGTGAGCTTCTGCCCGACAAAGTCAGCTACTCCAGAAGCACTAAAGCTGTCAAATACTCCTGGGTAGTACTCCTCATTCTCCTTGATATATGTCCAATCAACCCATCGCATATCACAGACAATGGGCTTCTTATCTAGCAGCACAGTCTCATAGAAATCCTGCTGCTCCTTGGTATGAAACTTGTAGTCCACTGCAGTCCTTCTCCTAGAAGCATATGGATCTGCTTCTCTCCACTTCCTGAGCCCTGAGTCTCTCCTGAGCTTCATATCCTCAGCCACAGGATGAGCATCATTGTGGTCTGGGATCTTGGGCTTGAGCTTCCGAAGGACATTCTCTTCCTCATCCTCAGCAACAGTCTCAGGCACTGGGGCCTTGTTCTTCTCAGCTGCAGGAATGCTCCGTGTGTTCCTCTTGGGCTTTGGCTTTGGAGCTGGCTTGGCCTTGGAAGGAGCTCCCCCTGATTTTATGGCATCTCCCATTAGCTTGGGTGCCTTGGGCGCTGGTGCAGCTGCCTCTTCTTCTTCTTCCTCTTCCATGATGGAAGCTTTGCCAAGTACTCTAGCAACAGTCTTCTTTACCCTTTCCTTTCTCTTCTTGCCTTTTGCAGCAACTGGCTCTTGGGGAGTGGGCTTCTCAGTTGAGGCTCTTGCCTTTGAAATGGGCTGCCTGCCTGCTGGCCTTTTGATTTTCAGCCCTGGCTTTGTGCCTTGAGCTGGCTCAACTCTCTTGGAAGTGGTCTCTTCCTCTGCCACATAGTCCTCATCTTCAGAGTCTGAAGTTTTCTTCTTCCTTTGTAGGGAGTGGGCTTCTTGTAGGATCGAAAGTATGTCTAGAGGGGGGTGATTAGACTACTAGACCAAATAAAAACTTAACCTTTTCCCAATTTTAGTTCTTGGCAGATTTTAGCTATTATAGGACAAGTCAAGCAATCATCACATAATTCAAGCAAGCATGCAAAGAGTATATTGGCAGCGCAAAGTAAAGCATGAAACTTGCAAGAATGTAAGGAGAAGGGTTTGGAGAATTCAAACGCAATTAGAGACACGGATGTTTTTCCCGTGGTTCGGATAGGTGGTGCTATCCTACATCCACATTGATGGAGACTTCAACCCACAAAGGGTAACAGTTGCGAGAGTCCACGGAGGGCTCCACCCACACAGGGTAACGGTTGCGCGAGTCCAAAAGGGCTCCACCCACGAAGGGTCCACGAAGAAGCAACCACCCACAAAGGGTCCACGAAGAAGCAACCTTGTCTATCCCACCATGGCCATCTCCCACACAGGACTTGCCTCACTAGCGGTAGATCTTCACGAAGTAGGCGATCTCCTTGCCCTTACAAACTCCTTGGTTCAACTCCACAATCTTGTCGGAGGCTCCCAAGTGACACCTAGCCAATCTAGGAGACACCACTCTCCAAGAAGTAACAAATGGTGTGTAGGTAATGAACTCCTTGCTCTTATGCTTCAAATGATAGTCTCCCCAACACTCAACTCTCTCTCATAGGATTTGGATTTGGTGGAAAGAAGATTTGAGTGGAAAGCAACTTGGGAAGGCTAGAGATCAAGATTCATATGGTAGGATAATGGAATATCTTGGTCTCAACACATGAGTAGGTGGTTCTCTCTCAGAACATATGAGTAGGAATTGTGTATGTGTTCTGATGGCTCTCTCCACGAATGAAGAGGAGGTGAAGGGGTATATATAGCCTCCACACAAAATCCAACCGTTACACACAGTTTTCCAATCTCGGTGGGACCGAATCAACAAACTCGGTCGGACCGAAAATGTAAACCTAGTGACCGTTGGAGATTTTCGGTGGGACTGACATGCAACTCGGTAGGACCGATATGGTTAGGGTTTGGGCATAACGTAATCTCGGTGAGACCGATTACACAAACTCGGTGAGACCGAATTTGGTAATTAGCTAACCAGAGAGTTGGTCAAGCAAACTCGGTGGGACCGATTTGCTCTTTCGGTGAGACCGAAAAGTTATAAAAAGGAAACACTGAAATTAACATTGCAATCTCGGTGGGACCGATTCGCTCTTTCGGTGAGATCGAAAAGTTACGAAAGGGAAACAGAGAGTTTGCAATCCCATTTCGGTGAGACCGAGATCCCTATCGGTAGAACCGAATTGCTAGGGTTTGGCAGTGGCTTATGACAAGTGAAACTCGGTGGCGCCGGATAGGAAGAATCGGTAGGACCGAGTTTGGCTTAGGGTTTAGGTCATATGTGGATATGGGAAAGTAGTTGAGGGTTTTGGAGCATATCTCTAAGCACATGAAGCAAGAGGCCCATTAAGCAACACCTCATCCCTCCTTGATAGTATTGGCTTTTCCTAAAGACTCAATGTGATCTTGGATCACTAAAATATAAAATGAAGAGTCTTGAGCTTTTGAGCTTGAGCCAATCCTTTGTCCTTAGCATTTTGAGGGTTCCACTTTCACATCCATGCCATGCCATGCCAATCATTGAGCTTTCCTGAAATAATCATCTTGGAATAGCATTAGCTCAATGAGCTATATGTTGTTATGAATTACCAAAACCACCTAGGGATAGTTGCACTTTCAATCTCCCCCTTTTTGGTAATTGATGACAACATATAGATCAAAGCTTCGACAAATGATAATAAGCATGAAATATATCGTCGCTTTGAGAAGTATGTGATAAGTAAGATCTCCCCCTAAATTTGTGCATATTTAAAATTTGCTTTGGACTGCAAATGCACAAAGAGTTAGAGTCATGGGTTACTCTTCCTTGTCACATACATCTTGGTGGAGCGCTTAAAATGATAAGAATGAAATACGTGCACTCATCACCAAGAATAGTGAATGATCACATAAGATAGATAAGATAATAGCATTAAGCAAGCATTAAGTGTAGCTTATGATCAAACACATGATCATCAATGTCTCATAGATAATGACGTAGTATCTCAAGCACTCAAAAGCAAACAAGGTTCGAAAAACCACCAAATAAAGCAAGAGAGAAAAGGGCAACACTCTCTCTCTCGAAGCCTATGATCTATACATTTTTCTCCCCCTTTGGCAACAAGTTACCAAAAAGTTCCTAGAAAATGCATAGTGCTAAGTCGACGCTCAGGCTTGATCTTCAGGTGCTGGTGGAGTCCGGATCACTCCAAGGATGAAGGCTTTTGTAGACGCTGAAGTAGACGCTGGAGTTGGAGCTGAAGTAGATGCTAGAGCTGGTGGAACTGAGGCTGTAGCTGGTGCTGAAGTGGTGGCTCTGGTGTCAGCAACTGGCACGGCAGACGACCTCAGACCTCGTGGCACTCTGGCAAAGGCACGAGTGGTAGTCCTGCCTCTCCTCTCCTGCATGTCATCCTGGAGCTGCTCCACTGCAGTCTGAATCTCTGTCACCTTGACATCCAAGTCATAGAACTTTTGTTCCATGATTCTCTCTAGGCTTCCTGGTTTTGAGTTAGGGTGGCTAGTCCTTTCTCAATCCACAGGGTGGATGCAATCAGGTAACCAAGCTGCTCTTGTTTGGTCTTCAAGAAATACTCAGATGCCTCCTCTTGAGTTGGCATCTTGGCAGCTTTCTCCTTCCTTGCCTTCTCCTTCTTTGCTTGTGCTTGGGCAGATGATGGTTCATTTTTAGTCATCACAACTTGATTGTCCTCAAAATCTGGACAGATGGGCAGGTGTTCCTTGTCCAATTAGTATATGCCCGTGCCCATCTTGGAGTTGATGAGCTCCTGAATCTGTGGGGCATATCCACAGCTCCTCTTCTGGTCTGCTGCAGTCCTCTTGATAGTCTCTACTATGAGGCTCATGAGTTTCAATTTCTGAGGTACATCAAATACATGAAGCAAATTGATTGCATGGCCTCGGATCATCTTGTGATCTCCAGACTTGGGCAAGAGAGTGTGCCTCAATATCCAATTGATGGTAGGCAGCCCTGACAGAAGATAATGCACAGACCCAAACTTGAAAGTATCAAGAGCTTCATTGGGAATCTCCTTGTACATGTTGGACATTGAGTTGTGGTCCATCTTCTTCTTGGCATAAATGTCCAAGTCATCTGCTTGCTCCTCTGGGGCATTGATCAACTTTGCCCATTCCTCAACAGTTGATTGGTACCTCGTACCTTCAGACATCCATGTGATCCTTCCATCTGGGTAGAAGTGTGTTGTGGAGTAGAACTGCATGATTAGCTCCTCGTTCCACTTTGTGAGCTTCTGCCCAACAAAGTCTGCAACTCCACACGCACTAAAGCTGTCATATACTCCAGGGTAGTGTTCCTCATTTTCCTTCATGTAGGTCCAGTCGACCCATCTCATGTCACAAACTATTGGCTTCTTGGCAAGCAAAACTGTCTCATAGATATCTTGCTGTTCCTTGGTATGAAATCTGTAGTCCACAGCAGTCCTTCTCCTTGAAGCATACGGATCTGCTTCTCTCCACTTCCTGAGCCCTGAGTCTCTCTTGAGCTTCATATCCTCAGCCACAGGATGAGCATCGTTGTGGTCTGGGATCTTGGGATTGAGCTTTCTAAGAACTTGCTCTTCATCCTCTTCTTCAACAGCTTCAGGCACTAGGGCCTTGTTTTTCTCAGCAGCAGGTATGCTCCTTGTATTTCTCTTTGGTGCTGTCTTGACCTTTGATGCAGCCTTGGGCTTAGATGCAGTAGCCCCTGATTTTATAGCATCACCCATTAGCTTGGGTGCCTTAGGTGCTGGTGCAGCAACCTCTTCTTCCTCTTCCTCTTCCATGATGGAAGCCTTTCCAAGCACTCTGGCTACGGTCTTCTTGACCCTTTCCTTCCTCTTCTTGCCTTCAGCAGCAACTGGCTCTTTGGGTGTAGGCTTTTCAGTTGAAGCTCTAGCCTTTGACATAGGCTGCCTGCCTGCTGGCCTTTTGATCTTCAGTCCTGGCTTTGTGCCTTGAGCTGGCTCAACTCTCTTTGATGTGGCCTCTTCCTCTGCCACATAATCTTCATCTTCAGAATCTGAAGTTCTCTTCTTCCTCTGTCGAGTGGCAGCTTTTGGTAGATTTCTTGGAGTACTTCTGGTGCCATCATCTGAAGAGCTAGAGGGACTAGTGCCCTCACTCATCACCACTTGCTGTTCTGACACATTCTGGCTGTCACTCTGATCTGACATGTTGAGCAAGCTGACTGCTGACCCTGTGAACAGTTTATAGATGAGGTAGAGTGGATGAGCATCATAAAATGCAGAGATTTTTGCAAAAGAATGATCCAAAAACTTAGTTTTAGTTTCCCACTGAAATCATCTCGGATCTACCGATTTTCAAACTCGGTGATACCGAAGCAGTTTTGGAACCTAAACTAGTGAACTCGGTAGGACCGAGTCACAGTTCGGTGGCACCGAGACTGCTAGGATTTCACTGAGTTAAAAAATCGGTCACACCGATAAGTAATTCTCGGTCAGACCGAGTCTCACTTGTGCAATGGCATAAGCCAAATCGGTGGGACCGAGTTTTTCAACTCGGTGGGTCCGAGATGGTTTCGGCGGAAACCTAAACCTAGAATTTTCGAATCAAACCTAACCTATGAGCGTTTTGACTGGATATAAGTTTATCAAACGTGGCTAGAAACAATATGATCACAATGTGCTAGGAATCAGATTGAGGAATAGCACAAAGATCAAGTCCATACCCTAGTTCGGCGTGGACTTGCTACGGCGGCAACGGCGGGGCAGAATTCCCGTTGACGGCGACGGAAACCAGCGACTGGAGGCTGCTGGCGGCGAGAAGACGATCCGGAGACCTCGAGGGCAGAGCAGGCTATCGCGCGGGCGAAGGGGTTCGGAGAAATTTCCAAATTTTGCCCGTGACTATATATAGCCCGACCCTGTCGTGTGACCGAGTGGAACAACTCGGTGGCACCGAGATTCATAACTGCGTGCAGTTACTGAAACTCGGTGTGACCGAAAGGTTCAAATCGGTTGCACCGAGATCAAAAACCTAGATCAACTTAATGATCTCGGTAGGACCGAAAGTGGAGTATCGGTCAGACCGAGAATCATAAGGAGGTTTTGCAAGTTTAAGTCTATGACGAATCGGGGACTCCGAGCGCTCCTCACACAGAGTGGTTCGAATCTGACTTGATCAAATTTTGTGATGCAGCATGAATAGAGTTTGAGATGAGAAAAGCATAGATAGCTAGAGGAGGTTCTTAGGAATTCTTGTCCATCCACTTGGCAAAAGAAGATAAAACCAAACAATCAAAACAACAAGTGGATGTCCTCGAATGAGTAAATTATGCAACCAGCATGCTCACACAATAAGATGGCAAATGAAATATGTGGCAAGGCATGCACAACCAATTCTAGCATCTATCAAGCAATTTGCGATGACTAGGTCATCTATATATGAGTATATTGACTTAGGAGTCAAGTGAGAACACTTGATCATAGGTCATACTCATCGTTTAAGCTCAAGTGGGGTTACCACTTTTACATAAAACATTGTTGTGTTCACATCTTTAGAGTTGCTTTAGCTCAAGTCTTAGAGTAAAGCTCCCCCTAGATGTGATATCCCCCCTAAGAGGGATGAACTAACCTTGGGTTTTGTCGATGATGACTTCATGTAGATATTGAAGATGTGGATGCTCAATGTTGAAGTAGATCTCTTGGAGCTATCCATATGAGTGAATTGCACTTTCAATACCTACATGGGTTAGTCCCACAAGGAACAAACAAGGATATCCATAGACATAGAGTGATGCACACAAGGATGATGTCCATGAAAACTTTTAGGTTACCTTGTCCCTTGCCTTACCAACAAGAGGGCTTGTGACTCCTTGAACTAGTGCAAGATGTGGAAGTTGGTTGCACTTGTTCTTGCCAAAATGATAAGAGTGAAGTATGTTGGCGGAGTCACCCTCAAGAACTCTCTAGTTCTTCTTCTTTTGGATCCACATCATCTTGATGGGAATCCTTGGAGTTGTAGTCGTACTTGATGAAGTGGAACTTGAAGTAGTCTTGGGAATCCACTTGACTAAGGTCTTAGGAGCTTCTTCAAATGCATCAATTTCCTCTTGAAGCTTGTCCTTGCCTTTTTGCTCGTAGTCTTGTGGTGGAAGATCATCTTGAGCTTGTGTCCCCTTGAAAGAAGTATACTTATCTTGTTGAGGGACAAACTTTGTCTTGGGGTATTGATCTTCTTCCCATTCAACTCCATTGGCATTGAACTTTCGTTCAAAACCAACACCTTGATTCTTCCGGTGCATTCCTTGCTTGCGCACAATTTCCTCGAATTGCTTACTCCCGGCAAGGCTTTTGTACACTCCTTTCTCTATAATTCCCTTCAATAAGCTATTTTCTTGCTCAAGTGTAACTTGGCTAAGAGAATCATTAGTGGAATCAAGAGAACTACTAGAAGCAACAATATTGGATTTAGCATGATCATTGTTACTACTAGAGGAAGAATCTTTCTTGTTAGACTTTACTTGAGGCATGTAAGTGGATAAGAGTAAACGCTTGGCAATGTAAGAAGAACTTTTCTTGCGGAGATCATCATTGATTGCCTTTAAGAACTCATGCTCTTGCTCAAGATTGAGCTTTTCAAAGCGTAGTTTCTCATGAGCTCTTAAAAGTTCTCGATGATCTTTGAAGATAGTGTCATGAGCTAACTTAAGAGTTTTTAGTTCTTTAGTTAGAGCCTCCATCTTCTCCTTATCATTGTCATTCGTTTTATCTTTGATTAGCATGATTAATTGGTCTTTCATCATAGTATTCATCACTAGAGTTGTCACCAAGCAAATCATCACCTAACAAGTCATCTTCATCACTATTGAAATCAACATACTCGGGGTGTGTTACCTTAGGACCTTTGGCCATGAAGCATCTTCCAATTCCTTCATTTGGTGAGTCAAATATGTCGTAGGAGTTGGTTGACACAAGTGCTAGACCGGCAACACCTTCATCTTGAGTATCTTCGGAGTCGGAGTGATAACTTCTCTCGGAGTGGCTGTCGGAGTCGGAGCCGGATACCCATTCACCAACATGAGCTTGATGTCTTCGTCTTGTGTAGCTCCTTGATGATTTTTCCTTCCTTTCCGAATCCTTGCTTCTCCGTGAGTATCTTCGTTCATAACGATCATCTCTACTCCTTCTCTCTCTTGGTGGTGATCCTTTGCTTCTTCTTTTTGGAGAATCTTCTCTTCTCTTGTAGGGAGCCGTACACTCATTGGAATAGTGTCCGGGTCTTCCACAATTGTAACAGTTTCGCTCTCGACTAGAAGATCTTTTGTCATTGTAGGACCTTGACTTGGAGCTTCTATCTTTGCTTCTACTCTTGTAGAACTTGTTGAAGTTCTTCACCATTAAGCTCAATTCTTCATTGAAGTCTTGTTTCTCACTTGATGATGTAGGGGCTTCACATGAGGCTTTATAGGCACCACTTGATTTGTTGTGAAGTTCCTCTTTATCCTTAAGTGACATCTCATGAGCAACAATTCTTCCAATCACCTCCGTTGGCTTGAGATCTTTGTAATTGGGCATCATTTGGATCAATGTGCACACGGTATCATATTTTCCATCCAAGGCTCTTAGAATCTTCTTGATGATGAATCTATCGGTCATCTCTTCACTTCCTAAGCCGGCAATCTCATTTGTGATGAGAGCAAGCCTAGAGTACATTTCAGCGACACCTTCACCATCCTTCATCTTGAACTTGTCAAGTTGGCTTTGAAGCACATCCAACTTGGATTCCTTGACGGAGTCGGTACCTTCGTGCATATCAATCAAAGTGTCCCAAATTTCCTTTGCATTCTCAAGACGGCTGATTTTGTTGAATTCTTCGGGGCACAATCCGTTGAAGAGAATATCACAAGCTTGAGCATTGTATTGCAACATCTTCAACTCATCCGCGGTAGCTTCACGGTTTGGTTCTCTCCCATCAAAGAAGTCACCTTGCAAACCAACACACACAATAGCCCAAACGGCGGGGTTATGTCCAAGAATATGCATTTTCATTTTATGCTTCCAACTAGCAAAATTAGTACCATCAAAGTAAGGACCTCTACGGTGATAATTTCCCTCGCTAGACGCCATACTCTCCTAGGTTGTGAAACCAAGGCTATGACCACCAAAAGCTATGGAGATCAAGCAAATGGAGACCAAAGCTCTGATACCACTTGTAGGATCGAAAGTATGTCTAGAGGGGGGGTGATTAGACTACTTGACCAAATAAAAACTTAACCTTTTCCCAATTTTAGTTCTTGGCAGATTTTAGCTAATTTAGGACAAGTCAAGCAATCATCACATAATTCAAGCAAGCATGCAAAGAGTATATAGGCAGCGGAAAGTAAAGCATGCAACTTGCAAGAATGTAAAGGGAAGGGTTTGGAGATTCAAACGCAATTGGAGACACGGATGTTTTTCCCGTGGTTCGGATAGGTGGTGCTATCCTACATCCACGTTGATGGAGACTTCAACCCACGAAGGGTAACGGTTGCGCGAGTCCACACAGGGCTCCACCCAAGGGTAACGGTTGCGCGAGTCCACACAGGGCTCCACCCACGAAGGGTCCACGAAGAAGCAACCACCCACAAAGGGTCCACGAAGAAGCAACCTTGTCTATCCCACCATGGCCATCGCCCACAAGGACTTGCCTCACTAGCGGTAGATCTTCACGAAGTAGGCGATCTCCTTGCCCTTACAAACTCCTTGGTTCAACTCCACAATCTTGTCGGAGGCTCCCAAGTGACACCTAGCCAATCTAGGAGACACCACTCTCCAAGAAGTAACAAATGGTGTGTAGGTAATGAACTCCTTGCTCTTGTGCTTCAAATGATAGTCTCCCCAACACTCAACTCTCTCTCATAGGATTTGGATTTGGTGGAAAGAAGATTTGAGTGGAAAGCAACTTGGGAAGGCTAGAGATCAAGATTCATATGGTAGGAATGGAATATCTTGGTCTCAACACATGAGTAGGTGGTTCTCTCTCAGAAACATATGAGTAGGAATTGTGTATGTGTTCTGATGGCTCTCTCCACGAATGAAGAGGAGGTGGAGGGGTATATATAGCCTGCACACAAAATCCAACCGTTACACACAGTTTTCCAATCTCGGTGGGACCGAATCAACAAACTCGGTCGGACCGAAAAGGTAAACCTAGTGACCGTTAGAGATTTTCGGTGGGACTGACATGCAACTCGGTAGGACCGATATGGTTAGGGTTTGGGCATAACGTAATCTTGATGAGATCGATTACACAAACTCGGTGAGACCGAGTTTGGTAATAAGCTAACCAGAGAGTTGGTCAGGTAAACTCGGTGGGACCGATTTGCTCTTTCGGTGAGACCGAAAAGTTACAAAAAGGAAACAAAGAGTTTACACTGCAATCTCGGTGGGACCGATTCGCTCTTTCGGTACGAATGGAATGTCTTGGTCTCAACACATGAGTAGGTGGTTCTCTCTCAGAACATATGAGTAGGAATGGTGTGTGTGTTCTGATGGCTCTCTCATCAAATGAGAAGGAGGTGGAGGGGTATATATATAGCCTCCACACAAAATCCAACCGTTACACAGTTTTCCAATCTCGGTGGGACCGAATCAATAAACTCGGTCTGACCGAAGTAGTAAACCTAGTGACCGTTAGGAATTTCGGTGGGACTGACATGCAACTCGGTAGAACCGATTCGGTTAGGGTTTGGGCATAACGTAATCTCGGTGAGACCGATTACACAAACTCGGTGAGACCGAATTTGGTAATTAGCTAACCAGAGAGTTGGTCAGGCAAACTCGGTGGGACCGATTTGCTCTTTCGGTGAGACCGATTGGAACTCGGTGAGATCGAAAAGTTACAAAGGGGAAACACTGAGTTTACATTGCAATCTCGGTGGGACCAATTCGCTCTTTCGGTGGGACCGAGAAGTTACGAAAGGGAAACAAAGAGTTTGCAACCCCATCTCGGTGAGACCGAGATCCTTATCGGTAGGACCGAATTGCTAGGGTTTGGCAGTGGCTAATGACAAGTGAAACTCGGTGGCGCCGGATAGGAAGAATCGGTAGGACCGAGTTTGGCTTAGGGTTTAGGTCATATGTGGATATGGGAAAGTAGTTGAGGATTTTGGAGCATATCACTAAGCACATGAAGCAAGAGGCTCATTAAGCAACACCTCATCCCTCCTTAATAGTATTGGCTTTTCCTAAAGACTCAATGTGATCTTAGATCACTAAAATATAAAATGAAGAGTCTTGAGCTTTTGAGCTTGAGCCAATCCTTTGTCCTTAGCATTTTGAGGGTTCCACTTTCACATCCATGCCATGCCAATCATTGAGCTTTCCTGAAATAATTATCTTGGAATAGTATTAGCTCAATGAGCTATATGTTGTTATGAATTACCAAAACCACCTAGGGATAGTTGCACTTTCAGAAGCATCTCTTGATGTGTTTGGTTCTCTTGTGAAATTTGGATTCCTTCGCCAAGGCAATTGCTCCAGTATTGTCACAAAATATTTTCATTGGACCTGATGCACTAGGTATTACACCTAGATCAGATATGAACTCCTTCATCCAGATTCCTTCATTTGTTGCTTCCGAAGTAGCTATGTACTCCGCTTCACACGTAGATCCTGCCACGACGGTCTGCATGGAACTGCACCAACTGACAGCTCCACCATTCAATATAAATACATATCCTGTTTGTGACTTAGAGTCATCCGGATCAGTGTCAAAGCTTGCATCGACGTAACCATTTATGACAAGCTCTTTGTCACCTCCATAAATGAGAAACATATCCTTAGTCCTTTTCAGGTATTTCAGGATGTTCTTGACCGTTGTCAAGTGATCCACTCCTGGATTACTTTGGTACCTCCCTGCTAAACTTATAGCAGGGCACACATCAGGTCTAGTACACATCATTGCATACATGATAGAACCTATGGCTGAGTCATAGGGAATGACTTTCATTTTCTCTCTATCTTCTAAAGTGGTTGGGCATTTAGTCTGACTCAAATTCACACCTTGCAATACAGGCAAGAACCCTTTCTTTGACTGACCCATTTTGAACTTCTTATAAACTTTATCAAGGTATGTACTTTGTGAAAGTCCAATTAAGCGTCTTGATCTATCTCTATAGATCTTGATGCCAATTGCTAACATGATTTGACAGACTTAAGCGTCGCTACGGGTGAGAAGGTCTCATCGTAGGCAACTTCTTGAACTTGTCGAAAACCTTTTGCAACGAATCGAGCTTTGTAGACAGTAACATTACCGCCAGCGGCAGTCTTCTTCTTGAAGATCCATTTATTCTCTATTGCTTGCCGATCATCGGCAAGTCAACCAAAGTCCACACTTTGTTCTCATACATGGATCCCTTCTTAGATTTCATGGCCTCAAGCCATTTCACGGAATCTAGGCTCATCATTGCTTCTTCATTGTTCGTAGGTTTGTCATGGTCAAGTAACATGACCTCCAAAACAAGATTACTGTACCACTCTGGCCCGGATCGTACTCTGGTTCACCTACGAGGTTCGGTAGTAACTTGATTTGAAGTTTCATTATCATCATCATTAGCTTCCTCAATAATTGGTGTAGGAATCACTAGAACTGATTTCTGTGATGAACTACTTTCTAATTCGGGAGAAGGTACAATTACCTCATCAAGTTCTACTTTCCTCCCACTCACTTCTTTTGAGATAAACTCCTTCTCTAGAAATGATCCATTCTTAGCAACGAATATACTGCCTTCGGATCTATGATAGAAGGTGTACCCAACAGTCTCCTTTGGGTATCCTATGAAGACACATTTCTCCAATTTGGGTTCAAGCTTATCAGGTTGAAGCTTTTTCATGTAAGCATCGCAGCCCCAAACTTTAAGAAATGACAGCTTAGGTTTCTTGCCAAACCACAGTTCATATGGTGTCGTCTCAACAGATTTAGATGGTGCCCTATTTAACGTTAACGCAGTCATCTCTAAAGCATAACCCTAAAACGATAGCGGTAAATCGGTAAGAGACATCATAGATCGCACCATATCTAATAAAGTATGATTATGACGCTTGGACATACCATTAAGCTGTGGTGTTCTAGGTGGCATGAGTTGTGAAACTATTCCACATTGTTTCAAATGAAGACCAAACTCATAACTCAAAGATTCACCTCCACGATCAGATCATAGAAACTTTATTTTCTTGTTACGATGATTTTCCACTTCACTCTAAAATTCTTTGAACTTTTCAAATGTTCTAGACTTATGTTTCATTAAGTAGGTGTACCCATATATGCTCAAATCATCTATGAAGGTCAGAAAATAACGATACCCGCCGCGAGCCTCGGCACTCATTGGACCGCATACATCAGTATGTATTATTTCCAATAAGTCAGTTGCTCACTCCATTGTTCCGGAGAACGGAGTTTTAGTCATCTTCCCCATAAGGCATGGTTCGCAAGCACCAAGTGATTCATAATGAAGTGATTCCAAAAGTCCATCAGCATGGAGTTTCTTCATGCGCTTTACACCAATCTGACCTAAACGGCAGTGCCACAAATAAGTTGCACTATCATTATTAACTTTGCATATTTTGGCTTCAATATTATGAATATGTGTATCACTACAATCAAGATTCAACAAAAATGGACCACTCATCAAGGGTGCATGACCATAAAAGATATTACTCATATAAATAGAACAACCATTATTTTCTGATTTAAACAAATAACTGTCTCGCATTAAACAAGATCTAGATATAATGTTCATGCTCAACACTGGCACCAAATCACAATTATTTAGGTCTAAAACTAATCCCGAGGGTAGATGTAGAGGTAGCGTGCCGACGGTGATCACATCAACTTTGGAACCATTTCCCACGCGCATCGTCACCTCGTCCTTAGCCAATATTCGTTTAATCCATAACCCCTATTTCAAGTTGCAAATATGAGCAACAGAACCAGTATCAAATACCCAGATGCTACTACGAGCATTAGTAAGGTACATATCAACAACTTATATATCAAATATACCTTTCACTTTGCCATCCTTCTTATCCGCCAAATACTTGGGGCAGTTCCGCTTCTAGTGACTAGTCCCTTTGTAGTAGAAGCACTCAGTTTCAGGCTTAGGTCCAGACTTGGGCTTCTTCCCATGAGCAGCAACTGGCTTGCTGTTCTTATTGAAGTTCTCCTTTTGCCCTTTTTCTTGAAACTAGTGGTCTTGTTCACCATCAACACTTGATGCTCCTTCTTGACTTCTACCTCCGTAGCCTTTAGCATCGCGAAGAGCTCGGGAATTGTCTTTTCCATCCCTTGCATATTATAGTTCATCATGAAGCCTTTATAGCTTGGTGGCATTGATTGAAGAACTCTGTCAATGACAATATCATCAGGAAGATTAACTCCCAACTGAGTCAATTGGTTATGGTACCCAGACATTCTGAGTATGTGTTCACTAACAGAACTATTCTCCTCCCTTTTGCAGCTGTGGAACTTTTTGGAGACTTCATGTCTATCAACTCAGGCATTTTCTTGAAACATTAACTTCAACTCCGAGAACATCTCATATGCTGTGTGATGTTCAAAGCATCTTTGAAGTCCCGATTATAAGCCATAAAGCATGGCACACTGAACTATCGAGTAGTCATCAGCTTTGCTCTGCCAGACGTTCATAATGTCCGGAGTTTCTCCTTCAGCGGGTCTTGCACCTAGTGGTGCTTGCAGGACGTCATTCTTCTGTGCAGCAATGAGGATAATCCTCAAGTTACGGACCCAGTCCGCGTAGTTGGTACCATCATCTTTCATCTTAGCATTCTCTAGTAACACATTCAAATTCAAGGGAACGGTAACATGGGCCATTGATCTACAACAACATAGATATGCAAAAACTATCTGGTACTAAGTTCATGATAAATTAAAGTTCAATTAATCATATTACTAAATAACTCCCACTTAGATAGGCATCCCTCTAGTCATCTAAATGATCATGTGATCCATATCAACTAAACCATGTCCGATCATCACATGAGATGGAGTAGTTTTCAATGGTGAACATCACTATGTTAATCATATCTACTATATGATTCATGTTCGACCTTTCGGTCTTAGTGTTCCGAGGCCATATCTGCATATGTCAGGCTCGTCAAGTTTAACCCAAGTATTCTGCATGTGCAAAACTGTCTTGCACCCGTTGTATGTGAACGTAGAGCTTATCACACCCGATAATCACGTGGTGTCTCGGCACGACAAACTGTAGCAACAATGTATACTCAGGGAGAACACTTATATCTTGAAATTAAGTGAGGGATGATGTCTACTACCCAACCTTCTTCTTGTAGACGTTGTGGGGCCTCCAAGTGCAGAGGTTTGTAGGACAGTAGCAAATTTCCCTCAAGTGGATGACCTAAGGTTTATCAATCCGTGGGAGGCGTAGGATGAAGATGGTCTCTCTCAAACAACACTACAACCAAATAACAAAGATTCTCTTGTGTCCCCAACACACCCAATACAATGGTAAATTGTATAGGTGCACTAGTTCGGTGAAGAGATGGTGATACAAGTGCAATATGGATGGTAGATATATGTTTTTGTAATATGAAAATATAAAAACAACAAGGTAGCAAGTGGTAAAAGTGAGCACAAACGGTATTGCAATGAGTTGAAATAAGGCTTAGGGTTCATACTTTCACTAGTGCAAGTTCTTTCAACAATAATAACATAATTGGATCATATAACTATCCCTCAACATGCAACAAAGAGTCACTCCAAAGTCACTAATAGTGGAGACCAAACGAAGAGATTATGGTAGGGTACAAAACCACCACAAAGTTATTCCTTCTGATCGATCTATTCAAGAGGTCGTAGTAGAATAACACCGTAAGACACAAATCAACCAAAACCCTAATGTCACCTAGATACTCCAATGTCACCTCAAGTATCCGTGGGTATGATTATATGATATGCATCACACAATCTCAGATTCATCTATTCAACCAACACAAAGAACTTCCAAGAGTGCCCCAAAGTTTCTACCGGGGAGTCAAGACAAAAACGCGTGCCAACCCCTATGCATAAGTTCATGAGTCACGGAACTCGCAAGTTGATCACCAAAACATACATCAAGTGGATCACGTGATATCCCATTGTCACCACAGATAAGCACATGCAAGACATACATCAAGTGTTCTCAAATCCTTAAAGACTCAATCTGATAAGATAACTTCAAAGGTAAAACTCAATCCATTACAAGAGAGTAGAGGGGGAGAAACATCATAAGATCCAACTATAATAGCAAAGCTTGCGATAAATCAAGATCGTGCCGAATCAAGAACACGAGAGAGAGAGAAAGATCAAGCACATAGCTACTGGTACATACCCTCAGCCCCGAGGGAGAACTACTCCCTCCTCGTCATGGAGAGCCGGGATGATGAAGATGGCCACCGGAGAGGGATTCCCCCCTACAGCAGGGCGCCGGTGTCAGGACCCCGATTCTAAGTCACATCGATCTAGCCGGTAACACCTCATATCACATTGCGGCCTCACGCACGGTATCCCCACGGGTGTCGCCTTACCATGGCCTGTGACCGTTTGCGCCTTTTGGCTCACGTATATGATAGTGTCACTAGCATCCATATGACAGAGAACCCGGGCCGACATGGCTAGTCGTGAACCCAGAGCGGCGCAGACCTATGGAGACAGGCATACATGAATCACATCGAGCATGTCGGTCATCAGCGAATGAATCGGGGCTGTAGCACTGGGCTAACAGGACTCCAGGGAACCCGGGCGGTAGCAGGCTAGGCAGGACTCCGGATGTCACCGCGTGACATTTCCCCGAAGGGACAGACATAGGAACGAAGTGAAACACATGCCGGCCAGTCAAGTGTCCTGAGCAGTAGTGCTGGGCTAGCAGGACTCCGGTGAACCAGGCTGTAGCGGACTACTATGGCTTGAGGAACAGTAGACTACATTTCTCCACAGGAAAGGCTGCCAAGGATAAACAACTAGATTGTTGGATCCCACTCATACCAAGAATTTCAATCATACACACAATATGCCCGATATGATTACATACAACATGGCATCACAAGAAAACTCTACAACTCAAGTACTTTATTTAAAGGCTCCAGAGAGCCATACATAACATGTTCATACAGGTAGGGGTCACACGACCCAACACTCAAGTCATACAATCATACAAGCACATGCGGAAGCAAATAGTCTGAGTACAGACACTAGAAAGAAAGAAGGCTTCTCGAAGCCTGTCTATCTACATAGGGCCCTCCATGGCCAGGATCACCACCTGGGTGGCTAGTCACTCATCGACATCAAGGTCTACGTAGAACCCATCGGAGGGGGCGGTGTTGTCGTCTGAAAACAGTAATTAAGCAAACATGAGTACAAAGGTACTCAGCAAGTCTTACATCAAAACCTACTATACATGCTCATTCTCAAGAAGGTGGTGGAGTTATTGCAGCAGGCCAGCTTTGACTCTTGGCTAAGCTATCCTACAAGACTCCACTTGTAAAATAGTTTTCGCACACGAGTCAACTACTCACCAACACAATACTCCACCGGGGATCCTCCCTCGTCATCCTACGAGAGGGCCATCCTCGGTACTCACACTTATCTTGAGTCTTTTAGTAGTATCCATTAACTTGTCTATGAACTATCTAGGAAACCAAGTAGTCCTTTACCATGGACGCGGCTATTCGAATAGATGATGTTAACCCTGCAGGGGTGTACTTCTTCATACACGCTTTCACCACTTACCGCCGTTTACACGACATGTACTCGGCAACCTTCAAGCGGAAGCCCAACGAGGGTGTCGGCCACGGCCTACCTAAACACTCAAGTCTCTAGTCTAGGTTTATCGCCTATCCAGGTTCCATCCGTAGGGAGTCCGGCCGAGGTTTCCACATCCGGCCCCGAACGATGTGAACAGGGTCCCGAGACGCCAAACGGGCGCCCGGCATACCCGGCCATGGTGTATCTACCGCAACATAGCCCACCCCTAGGGTCAGCGCTACGCACGGCCGCCAACACATAACCTACAAACACCAGAAACTAATTGCAACTCCTGGACAGAGTACTAGGGTGATTAAGAAGCCGAGAGGGTCAATTAAGGATCCCAATGCATGGTAGTAGCTGATTCTTAAAATCACACATACAGATCTCAGTTCTTAGGGACGGCCTCAATGAAACAACCCACCATGTACTCCTACTTGGCCTCTCATCGATACCTTTACCAAATCATGTTCAACACATCCCTCACATTACTTACAAAATCATTTCACTCTAGGCCATCACCCAGATGAACCAGACCCGACACAACTCTAAGCATAGCAGGCATAGCAAGGTAGTAAACACATACATGGCTCAACCAACTCCTACACATGCTAGTGGGTTTCATCTAGTTACTGTGGCAATGACATGTCATGCAGAGGATAAGGGTTCAGCTACCGTAGCACACAGCAGTTTGCATCGCGTTGTCATAATGCAGTAAACAAGAGCAGAAGCGAGAACATGGGTTTGTATCGGAATGATCAATGGGTTGCTTGCCTGATGTAGTGGTAGTAGGGTACTGCCCTTCAGACGGATACTCGTGGTTATCCTCGGAGACAGAACCTACCACGAAAAACACACCGAAAATAATCAACACATGACAATATGCAACAATATGATGCATGCTATGACATGGAAAAATGAATGTGTCTTGGCCTAATGCAAGCTAAAATAGAAAGGAATGAACTCATTTGAATCAAAGATTCAAATGTTAGTTCATTTAACATAGCCTTATTAGTGCATTATCTTATTTTTCTTAAACAGCAAGGTTAACTTGTTTTGTCATGCATGAAACCATTACAGATGGATAGATTGAATTTTTCTGATCATTTTTCATATATAATTTGTTTGATTTGGAGCTATGGTTGATTTTCTATGATTTTTAGAAGTTTTGGCTATTTTCTGGAATTTCCTATATAAAAATAAATCCAGAAAAAGAATAAATGTGTCAGCACTACGTCACTATGACGTTAGCGTGTCAAAGGCGCCAGGGCCAGTCAAACCTGACTGGTGGGCCCTGTCTATCAGTGTCTTAGCTAATTAACATGATTAAGTTAGTACTAATTAACTGTCAGTGGGGCCTGGGCCCACGTGTCAGTGACTAAACTAATTAAAATTAATTAACACTAATCCTAAACTAATAAGCAGGCCGTCCCCACCTGTCATAGGGTTAGGGGGGAAGTCAACCTGGGCCCACGCGTCAGTCCACGGTCAAAATGTGGTCAAACTCGTCGGCGCTTAGCCACTGGCGAGGCCAGACGCGGCGGAGCAGCGCGAGTTTTCCACTCCGGCGACCAAAAGGATGGTGGAGACCATCTACGTGATGCGGGGAGTGAGCCGCGTCGAGTGGTGGCAGTGGGTGGAGCTGGGGTGGCCGGAAACGCCGGCGGCGACGAGTGTTGCGGCTGCCGGAGTTCGGGCGAGGTCGAACTAGTCGCTAGGAGGCACGGCGAGGGGCGTGCGGGGGTGCTACGGGCTCCTACGAGTGTGTTGAAGATGATGGCGTGCTCGGTTGCGACCAAATGTGGTTGTGGCCATGATGGCGACGTGCGGTGACGGCGGCGAGCTTCAGCCGCGGTGGTTAGTAAGGCTAGAGGAGGAAATAGACGGCGGGGAGCGAGGGGTCCGGTAGAGGAGCTCACGGCGGTTGCAGAACGCGTCTCAGCGGGCTCGGGGGAGGTCGGATGACATCGGGGCGTTGTCGGCGATCTCGGTTGCTCGAGGTAGAAGACGACCGCGGTGATGACGTTTGGGGGCGTCCGGGGCGGCGTGGCACGGCGGAGAGGACGAGGGCGACGAGGCGGGGCTCCTGGGCCGGTCAGAGAGGCGAGGGAGAGGCGGTGACTGCGGTGGTGCTTGTCGGCGGCGACAGCTGCGCTCGGCAGGGGATGGGGAGAGAACCAGAGTTGGGAGAGGGGCACGGGGAGAGTGGGGAGAATGAGAGGGGAACGAGGGGGAGTGCGTGGCACTCGTAGGCGCGCCCGGGGTGTCTGCAGAAGCAGGAGGTGGCCGGCGTGTGGCCGCGGGCGCCGGCCACGCGCCTCTCGTCCTCCTGGCAAGAGGAGGAGGACGACTGGCAGGAGCCAGTGGGCTGGGCCGAGCTAGGCCAGGCCAGGCAACAGGTAAGTCCTCTAACTCTCTCTCTCTCTTTTTGTTTGCTTTTATTTATTTCCTGCTATGTGTATTGAAATAGAATAAATACTATCTCATTTCCAAAAACTCTAGAAATATTCAGAGACACATTTGGGAATATTCCCAACTGCCTAAAAATGCTTCCAAGATTATTTGAACACTTTAAAATATTTATAGCATTTAAAATGCCCAAATTCAAATACTTATGGCTTGTTCAAAACATCCAGAATGGCTCCATAAATTGCAAGACCATTTTTGGCAGAGGTTTTAGTCAAGACCTAAAATGGTGCGCTTTTATGAAGGGCATTTTGGGTCCATTGAAATTCCAATTGTTGGAAATTAGCATTTTTAGGGGGGTGCTGGTGTTGATTAGGCCCCATTGCAAGTTTAAGAGAAATTTAAACATGATGCACAATTTCATCCAACCCTAATGCATGACTAAAAGCAGGGATGTGACAACTCACCCCCACTCAAAAGAATCTCGTCCCGAGATTTAGGATCCTTCGGGAAGAAGGTGGGGTACTCGAGTCGAAGACGATCCTCCCTTTCCCAAGTGGCTTTTTCTCGGACTGGTGTGACCACTGAACCTTGAGAAACTTGATATTATGGCATCGAGTGGTACGCTCGGCTTGATCAAGGATACGAACGGGATATTCCCGATATGAGAGGTTATCTTGTATATCAAGCGTTTTGTGGTCCACTCCACGGATAGGATCCGTGAAGCAACGCCTGAGTTGAGAAACGTGGAAGACATCGTGAACTCTGGAAAGATGCGAAGGTAGTTCCAATTGGTAGGCAACTTCTCCTCGTTTGGCAAGAATGCGAAAGGGTCCGATGTAACGAGGAGCCAATTTGCCTTTGATACTGAAACGATGGGTTCCCTTTAACGGAGTAACCCGAAGGTAAGCCTTCTCGCCGAATTCATAAGTCATGAGCTTATGTTTACGATCATATTGGCTCTTTTGACGAGATTGGGCTGTTTTCAATTTCTCACGAATAACGCGAACCTGCTCTTCTGCTTCCTGAATCATATCCGGGCCAAAGAGTTGTCTTTCCCCAGTTTCTGACCAGTTAAGAGGCGTTCGACATTTTCGTCCATAGAGAACTTCGAAAGGAGCTTTGCCCAAGCTAGATTGATAACTATTGTTATAGGCAAACTCCGCGAATGGAAGGCATTTCTCCCAACCATTCTGAATGAGATGAAAGAAGCTCGGAGCATTTCTTCCAAAATATGATTAACTCTCTCTACTTGACCACTAGATTGAGGATGGAAGGCGGTGCTAAAAGAGAGACGAGTTCCCATAGCATTTTGGAAACTTTCCCAAAATCGAGAGGTGAGAGACTCCCACAGTCTGAGTTAATTTCCAATGGAACACCATGAAGCGACACTATTCAGGAGATGTATAATTTAGCTAGCTGGCTAGCGGTGATACTCTCACGAACAGTTAGGAAATGGGCTACTTTGGAAAGACGGTCGATCACGACGAAGATGGCATTATTCCCTCTCTTGGTCCTGGGAAACCCGGTAATGAAATCCATACTGATTTTATCCCATTTCCACTCAGGAATAGTCAAAGGTAGAAGGGTGCCAGCAGGCCGTTGATGCTCTGCTTTAACACGACGACAGACGTCGCAGCTAGCAATATATTGAGCAATTTCTCTCTTCATCCTAGTCCACCAAAACCTCTGGCGTAGGTCTTGATACATCTTGGTACTACCGGGATGAATGGTGAGAGGGGAGTCATGAGCTTCCTTAAGAATCAACTGGCGTAAATGTTGTTTCTTGGGAACCACCAAGCGGTTCTCGAAGAAGACAACACCTCGCTCATCCATGGAAAAACATTTAGCAACTCCGCTAGCGATGTTTTCCTTAATCCGGGATATGCCCTTATCATACCGCTGGGCGGTTATGATCTGATCCATAAGGTTAGGCTTCGCCACCAGGGTGGATAGGAATCCTCGAGGAACAATGTGAAGATTAAGCTTACGAAATTCCTCATGGAGAAGTGGTTGACTTCGTTGTAACATCAGGTTGTTACAATAAGATTTATGACTTAGCGCATCAGCCATGACATTGGCTTTGCCCGACGTGTAAGTTATTCCTAAGTCATAATCCGAGATCAACTCGACCCAACATCGTTGCCTGAGATTCAAATCCGGTTGGGTGAAGATATATTTCAAACTTTGGTGATCGGTGAAGATCTCGCAACGATTACCGAGGATGTAATGTCGCCAAGTTTTAAGTGCATGGACTACATCTGCAAGCTCTAGATCATGTGTGGGATAATTTTCCTCATGTGGGTGTAATTGTCGTGAAGCATAGGCAATTACCTGACGATCTTGCATGAGTATGCAACCTAGTCCTTGTCGCGAGGCGTCGCAATAGATAATAAAGTCCTTGGAGAAATCTGGTGGTACCAGTACGGGAGCAGATATCAGGCGTCTTTTCAGTTCCTGAAAGCTGAACTCGCACTGTGGAGTCCACTCGAACTTTTTATCTTTATTGAGGAGTTCAGTTAGAGGTTTAGCAACCTTGGAGAAATTCTCGACGAAGCGGCGGCAATAGCTCACTATGCCAAGGAAGCTCTGAACTTGCTTGACCGTCTCGGGTGGAGTCCAATCAAGGACGGCTTGAACTCGCTTGGGATTGATAGCAATACCCTTACCAGAGATTACATGGCCTAAATAGGTCACTTCTGGCAACCAAAATTCACACTTGGAGAATTTGGCGTAAAGGCGATGCTCTCGAAGTTTGATCAATACCAGCCTTAGATGTTCAGCATGTTCCTCTTCATTCTTGGAGTAGATGAGTATGTCATCGAGGTATACTACAACGAATTTATCCAAATACTCCATGAAGACCGAATTCATTAACCGAGAGAAGGTGGCTGGGGCATTGCTTAAACCGAAGGACATAACGGTGTACTCATATTGGCCATAACGAGTAACAAAGGCCGTTTTGGGAATGTCCCCGTTTCTGATTTTGATTTAATGGTAGCCCAACCTCAAATCCATCTTGGAAAAGACTAAGGATCCAGCGAGCTGATCATACAGATTGTTGATCCTGGGAAGCGGATTGAGGGAGTCCTGGATTAGGGGGTGTTAGGATAGCCGAACTATACCTTCAGCTGGACTCCTGGACTATGAAGATACAAGATTGAAGACTCCGTCCCGTGTCCGCAAGGGACTTTCCTTGGCGTGGAAGGCAAGCTTGGCGATACGGATGTTCAGATCTTCTACCATTGTAACCGACTCTATGTAACCCTAACCCTCTCCGGTGTCTATATAAACCGGGGGGGTTTATTCCGTAGGACAACATACACATCAACAATCATACCATAGGCTAGGTTTTAGGGTTTAGCCTCTCTGATCTCGTGGTAGATCTACTCTTGTACTGCCCATATCATCAATATTAATCAAGCAGGACGTAGGGTTTTACCCCCATCGAGAGGGCCCGAACCTGGGTAAAACTTCGTGTCCCTTTCCTCCTGTTACCATCTGGCCTAGACGCACAGTTCTAGACCCCCTACCCGAGATCCGCCAGTTTTGACACCTACATTGGTGCTTTCATTGAGAGTTCCTCTGTGCCGTCGCCGTCAGGCCCGATGGCTCCTACAATCATCAATGGCGATGCAGTCCAGGGTGAGACCTTCCTCCCCGGACAGATCTTCATCTTTGGCGGCTTCGCACTGTGGGCCAATTCACTTGGCCATCTAGAGCAGATCGAAAGCTACGCCCCTGGCCGTCAGGTCAGATTTGGAAATTTAAACTACACGGCTAACATCCACGAGGACTTGATCTTTGGCGGATTCGAACCACCGCCAAGCGCGCCGCACTGTCACGACGAGCATGATCTAGCTCTACCACCGAATATTGTCCTGGAGGCCGCACCAGCATCGGCTCCGACCCTTAGTTCGGAGCAAACTGCGCTGATCGATGATGGGCGGTTGGACGCCACCTCGGGGGCTGTGATCCCAATAGCGGTTGAGCCGAACACCAGCCCCGTACTCTCCGAGACTCGTGACTCCACAGAGCCGGATTCTTCTCCGGACTCCGAGCCCTCCGTGCCCCTGCCGATCAAATCCGATTGGGCGCCGATCATGGAGTTCACGGCCGCGGATGTCTTTCAGCACTCGCCTTTCGGCGATATCCTGAAGTCACTGAAGTCTCTCTCTTTATCAGGAGATCCCTGGACGGACTACGGTCAGCAAGGTTGGGGTACGGACGATGAAGAAATTCAAAACCCACCCACCATCCACTTTGTAGCCACTGTCGACGACTTAACCGACATGCTCGCCTTCGACTCCGAAGACATCGATGGTATGGACGCGGATGAAGGAGATGATGAAGAACCAGCGCCTACTAGGCCCTAGAAAGCCACCTTGTCATATGACATATACATGGTGGACACCCCAAAAGAGGGAGAAGGCGATGGAACAGCGGAGGATGACCCCTCCAAGAAACAGCCCAAGCGCCGGCGTCAGCGGCGCCGCTCAAAATCCCGCCAACACAAAAACGGTGATTCCAGCACGGGAGATAATAATACTCTGGAGAGTGCCAAAGAAAACCCCCTCCAGCAAGGTTTAGCACAGGAGGATGGAGAAACCAGCCCTCATTAGAGAGCGGCAGACAGAGAGGTCGAGGACGATAATTATATGCCTCCCTCCAAAGACGAGGCAAGCCTCGACGACGACGAATTCGTCGTGCCAGAGGATCCCGTTGAGCAAAAGCGTTTCCAACGTAGGCTTATGGCCACGGCAAGAAGCCTCATGAAAAAACAGCAACAGCTCCGAGCTGATCAAGATTTGCTGGTTGACAGATGGACCGAAGTCCTTGCGGCCGAAGAGCATAAACTCGAACGCCCCTCCAGGAGTTACCCAAAGCGCAGGTTGGTACCCCAATTAGAGGAGGAAGCACTTGATGCGGCCGAACGGCCACCTCGTGGCCGCGACAGAGAGGCCTCCCGGCTCTCCACTCAAGCCGCACGCCGTACCAAGGCACGGGAATATGCGCCGGACATACGAGACATGTTGGAGGACAAGGCAAGGCAAACACAATCGATCTACGGATCGCGTGGGCACCCCACGGCTCGAGACGGTAACCGTCACGCCAGCCACAAATTTGGCAGGGCCGAACACAGTAGACAAAACTCATTGGAGCTGCGTCATGATATCGCCCAGTACAGAGGCGCCACACACCCACTGTGCTTTACAGACGAAATAATGGATCATCAAATCCCCGAGGGTTTCAAACCCGTAAACATCGAATCATATGATGGCACAACAGACCCTGCGGTATGGATCGAGGATTATCTCCTTCATATCCACATGGCCCGCGGCGATGATTTTCATGCCATCAAATACCTCACACTCAAGCTTAAAGGACCAGCTCGACATTAGCTCAACAGCTTGCCAACAGGATCAATCAGTTGTTGGGGGGACCTGGAAGCCGCATTCCTCGACAATTTCCAGGGCACTTATGTGCGACCCCCAGACGCCGATGACCTAAGTCACGTAATTCAGCAGCCAGAGGAATCGGCCAGGCAATTCTGGACACGGTTCCTAACAAAGAAAAATCAAATAGTCGACTGTCCGGACGCTGAGGCCCTAGCAGCCTTCAAGCACAATATCCGTGACGAGTGGCTAGCCCGACACCTTGGACAGGAAAAGCCGAAATCTATGGCAGCACTCACGACACTCATGACCCGCTTTTGCGCGGGAGAAGACAACTGGCTTGCTCGTAGCAACAATATGACCAAGAACCCTGGTAGTTCAGACACCAGGGACATTAGTGGCAGGTCGCGTCGCAACAAGTAGAAGCACCGCATTAACGGCGACAATGTTGAGGATACGGCAGTTAATGCCGGATTCAGAGGCTCTAAATCCGGTCAGCGGAAAAAGCCATTCAAAAGGAATCCTAGGGGCCCGTCCAGCTTGGACCGAATACTCGACCGCTTGTGCCAAATACATGGCACCCCCGAAAAGCCGGCCAATCACACCAACAGGGATTGTTGGGTGTTCAAGCAGGCAGGCAAGTTAAGCGCCGACAATGAAGACAAGGGGCTGCATAGCGATGACGACGAGGAGCCCCGGCCGCCGAACAACAATGGATAGAAGGGTTTTCCCCACAAGTGCGGACGGTGAACATGATATACGCCACCCACGTCCCAAAAAGGGAGCGGAAGCGCGCGTTAAGGGACGTATACATGGTAGAGCCAGTCGCCCCAAAATTCAACCCATGGTCCTCCTGCCTGATCACCTTTGATCGAAGAGACCATCCCACTAGCATCTGTCATGGCGTATTTGCCGCATTGGTTCTAGACCCAATTATTGACGGATTTTATCTCACCAGAGTCCTCATGGACGGTGGCAGCAGCCTGAACCTGCTTTACCAGGTATACAGTGCGAAAAATGGGCATCGATCCCTCGATGATTAAGCCCACCAAAATGACCTTTAAAGGCGTAATACCAGGTGTAGAGGCCAACTGTACAGGCTCAGTCACACTTGAAGTGGTCTTCGGATCCCCGGATAATTTCTGAAGCGAGGAATTGGTCTTCGACATAGTCCCATTCCGCAGTGGCTATCATGCACTGCTCGGACGAACCGCATTCGCCAAATTCAATGCGGCACCGCACTACGCATACCTTAAGCTCAAGATGCCAGGCCCTCGTGGAGTAATTACGGTCAATGGAAACACCGAATGCTCCCTCCGAACGGAGGAGCACACGGCGGCCCTTGCAGCAGAAGTACAAAGCAGCCTCTCCAGGCAGTTCTCCAGTCCGGCCATTAAATGTCCGAACACCGTCAAGCGCACCCGGAGTAACCTACAACAAGACCGTCTTGCACGTTCCGAGCAAGCATGGCAATACGGCCCCAACCCCAACCATAGCAAAAAGGCGACGCCAGTACTTCGCGTACATAATTACGCTCTAGAAATACCATGGGCATAGGGGGAGGGGCACCATCACGGCACGCCCAAAACACGGCTTAAACCGTACCAGGGGCTGCCGATTTTTTACTTTTCTCTTACTTCCAGGACTCTACTCTTCGGAAGGCCTGTTCGGCAGTTCAATTGCCGCACAAACAATGCAAGAACCAGGGAAGCAGACAAGCCATGCCGCATAACGGAAATCCCAGGTGGTCTCTATCACGAGCAGTATACCTGTTTCGCATACTATTCCGTAGTTTGCCCCTGGAGCAGACATGTTAAATAGTCCAACTTTTCATTTATTGCATTACTTGTATCGTTCTGCTTTGATCGCCGCTACTTTTAATAAACAATGCAAAGCTTTTGTCTATTTTTGCACTATCTTTTTATAAATAAATGTTCCTTAACAACATGTTGCACCCGTACAACTTGGTACGGCCAAAATACGCCAGGGGCTTTTAGCACCCCTCAACATCGTGTGAGAAGTCCGAACACTTTCACAAGTGCGGCACCCCAAACTTATAGCATTATATGCATCGGCTCCGAATCATGTCTTGGGTCAATAGTTGGGTTTGCCCGGCTCCTATGTTTTGCTGCCTTACGTTCCGCTATATGGGCTAAGGTAGCACTAGGAGAACCACTGTGATTGTGCCCCAGTTGAGCTGGGCCGAGAACCTCAGTGGAGAAAGCTAAAACTGACTGTCATGATGAAGCGAGAGCTGGTCACTGTTCGAGAGGTTTTTTTTTCGAGTCCCTAAAGACTTATGCCGCTTAGGGCGACGAGTCGGCTCTGTCCGGCCAAGGCGTGGATAGCGCCCCGAACTCGGTCTTCCGAATACTAGGGGCTTCGCCGAAATTGAAAATTATAGAATTCTATGGCTAAGTGAGAGTGTTCACGCATTATAGTCCGATTGCCTCGTTCGTCGGGCTGAGCGCCTCCCTCGAAGGACCCAAACATGGGAAAAAGAGCGCCCAGATTATCCCCGAACACCCCAGCACTAGTGGCAAGGGGGCAGAAGCCGACGACTCGCCATCTCTCAGTATTGATAAACAGCCGCACAGAAGGTAATATTTTAAATTCAAGCAGCATTTCTCAGCGCATATGAACAAGTTTTCAGCGCACGGGACAAAAACAAGCGAGTTTTACTCAAAAATTACATCCCTAGTACATTCATCCGCCACAAGGCGGGCACCCTTTAGAACATCCTTATAGTAATTTTTGGGCTTGCGATGCTCTTTCCCCGCTGGTGGCCCGTCCTTCAAAAGCTTCTCCGCATCCAGCCTGCCCCAGTGCACCTTAGCGTGGGCAAAGGCCCTACGGGCACCTTCAATACAGACGGAGCGCTTGATGACTTCGAGCCTTGGACAGGCCTCCACCAGCTGCCGCACCAGCCCGAAATAGCTCCCAGGCAGAGCCTCTCCAAGCCACAGCCGAACTAGGAGTCCCTTCATGGCCTGTTCAGCCACCTTGTGGAGCTCGACCAGTTGCTTCAGCTGGTCGCTCAGGGGCACGGGGTGTCCGGCCTCAGCATACTAAGACCAGAACACCTTCTCCGTCGATCTGCCCTCCTCGGCTCGATAGAATGCGGCGGCATCGGATACACTCCGGGGAAGATCTACAAATGCCCCTGGAGAGCTCCAGATTCGGGTAAGTATCAAGTAACTCACGTTTATGTGTTTACTCTGCATAAAGAATGCCTTACTCGCCGCGATTTTCTTCACCTCATCCAACTCCTGGAGGGTCTTCTGGGATTCGGCCTTGGTAGACTTGGCATTTTCAATAGCCGCCGCGAGCACGGACGCTCGCGTCTTCGAGTCAAGCTCCAAACTCTCATGTTTCTTCATGAGAACCTGGAGCTGTTGCCACACCTTGCCAACCTCGGCCTCATACCTCTCCTTCTCGGTGCGCTCCGTGGCCACACTCTTCTCGGCCTCGAGCAACGCTTGCTTAAGGGTCGCCACCTCAGATGTGGCCCCTACAATAGCCATGTTAATCCTGTCATTTCTTGCAATTGCACCCTTTTTATATACATATTCAACCAAGGTATTTCTTACCTTCCTTCTCCTCGAGCTGCTTCTTGGCACGCCCGATGTCTTGCTCGGACTTCTCGAGGCTCTGCTTCAGCGTGTCCACTTCCGCAGTGAGTACGGCGAACGCCAGCAGAGAAGCCTGCACACGCATATTGACTCCTTTTGTTAGACTCCTGCGAATTTTTTGATCCTCTATTCGGCTTTTCTTCCCGAACGCCCAACAGAGCATCAGGGGCTACTGTCTATGCGGTAATATTATCTACACATTATTTACTTACCTCAAAGCCTGTCAAAAGGCTAGTACAAGCTTCAGTCAGTCCGCTCTTGGCGGACTGAACCTTCTGGACCACCGCACTCATAATAGCGCGGTGCTCCTCGTCGATGGAGGCGCCTTGGAGTGCCTCCAACATATTGTCTGGCGCCTCCGGGTGGACAGGGGTCGCCAGCACGGTGGACTTGCTCCTCTTGGAAGGAGGTCCCCCGCCGGACTCCGGAACCCTTGAAGGTTCCAAAGCGGTGTCCGGCCTAGAGCCGGACTTGGAGCCCTGGGGGGTTTCATCCCCTTTACTCCTGGAGTGCGGGAGGTCGCCTTGCGGCGCCTCCAGGACCACCTCCTCCCTGCTTGGAACCTGTTGGGACAACACCTCGGTGTCGTCCATAGGGCAGGGGGAGGAAGCCGTCGGAAGTGAGTTCACATCCGACGAGTCTAGTGAGCCGCTCGACGACGTGTCGAGCCGGTCTTTGGGTGGGCTGCATAAGCATATTCGACCTAAGGGAAAGCTGTGCAATAATTGAATACTATGAATTACTACAATTTTGCCAGGGGCTTGGCCCTGGGCTGCCACTCCTCTCCGCCGTCGTCGGCGTCGTTGGAGTAGTCCAGAGGAAGGGTTTTCCCCTTCTTGGACCCTCCAGCCTCCTCAGAGAGGGCGACTTTCCTTTTCTTCTCTCCTCCCGCTGGAGGGGGAGAGGTCTCTTCTTCTTCCTCCTCGTCTTCATGAGAGGAAGGCGCTTCGGGACCGTCGGATGATGAATCCAACACCTCCTGGCGCCGGGCACTCTTTCGAGTCCCCGTGGCCCTTTTTTGGCCTTCTTCTCCGGCACCACATAGGGCGCCGGAACCAGTAGCTTCGCCAAGCGAGCATCCGTTGGGCCTTTGGGCAAAGGAGCCGGACAGTTGATCTGTCCAGACGTCACCTCCCAAGCCTGTCAAAGATAAGGGAGCTTAGATACCACATAGAGTCAAACTATGAAAAACTGATACCCTGTAAAAGGACAAAAACAGCTTACCGCATGAGCGTGATGCTGAGTACTGAATCCGCGATCCTCGGTAGCGGATGCCGGAGCGTCGGCGCCTTTGAAAAGCATCCTCCAGGCATCTTCGTACGTCATGTCGAAGAGCCTATTTAGAGTTCGATGCTGCGCCGGGTCGAACACCCACAGGTTGAAGGCCCGTCATTGACACGGGAGGATCAGGCGGATGAGCATAACCTGGACTACGTTGACGAGCTTGAGCTTCTTATCCACCAGGGTTTGGGTGCATGTTTGGAGTCCGGTCAGCTCTCCTTTTTTACCCAAAGACAGGCCTGTCTCCTTCCAGGAGGTGAGCCGCGTAGGGGGGGCGTATCGAAATTCAGGGGGTGCGACCCATTCGGCGTCGCGCGGCTCGGTGATGTAAAACCACCATGATTGCCACCCCTTCAGGATCTCCACGAAGGAGCCCTCGAGCCACAGGATGTTGGCCATCTTGCCGACCATGGCACCGCGCACCAGCTTTGGCTTGACGTTGAAAGTCTTAAGCCATAGGCCAAAATGGGGGCGGATGCGGAGGAACGCCTTGCACACGACGATAAATGCCGAGATGTTGAGGACAAAGTTCGGGGCCAGATCATGGAAATCTAGGCCGTAGTAGAACATGATCCCCCGGACAAATGGATGCAGAGGGAAGCCCAGTCCATGGAGGAAATGGGGGAGTAATACCACCCTCTCATGGGGCCTAGGAGTGGGGATGAGCTGCCCCTTTTCGGGAAGCCAGTGCGCGATGTCGCTAGCCAGATATTCGGCCTTCCTCAGCTTTTTGATGTGTCCCTCCCTGACAGAGGAGACCATCCACTTGCCTCCCGCTCCGGACATGACTAGAGAAGGTTGAGGTGGTAGTGCGGACTTGGGCGCTGGAGCTCGAGTGCGCAAGAATGGATAGCCAAAAGAGGAAGAAGGTGTGGGTGAAAAGGTGGATCCTTATCCCCTTATATGGGTGGACGCAACTACATGTCCCCACCAGCCTGGTAAAACTCGCTTATCTCCAAGCACCATAATCGAAGGCGCGGTTGGGTTACCCATGCCCGTATTGATGAGAATCCCGGAATAAGGGGACACGATCTCTGCTTTGAAAAGACGTGCCAAGGAAACCGCCTCGCATGACGCGCTGAGGTGGGATAATGAAATGACTTGGATAAAAGCATGGCCGTGGTGTGTCACACTACCGAATACATCAGCAGATTGGATTTGTGTAAATATTATTCTCTCTATGGCAATATGTGGAAAACTTATTTTGCAGAGCCGGACACTATCTTTGTGTTTAAAATATTCTATAAAGTACATGGAGGAGGAACCCGCCTTGCAATGCCGAAGACAATCTACGCGCCGGACTCGTCGTCATTGAAGCCTGGTTCAGGGGCTACTGAGGGAGTCCTGGATTAGGGGTTGTTCGGATAACCGAACTATACCTTCAGCCGGACTCCTGGACTATGAAGATACAAGATTGAAGACTCTGTCCCATGTCCGAAAGGGCCCTTCCTTGGCGTGGAAGGCAAGCTTGGCGATACGGATGTTCAGATCTCCTACCATTGTAACCAACTCTATGTAACCCTAACCCTCTCTGGTGTCTATATAAACCGGGGGGTTTTAGTCCGTAGGACAACATACACATCAACAATCATACCATAGGCTAGGTTTTAGGGTTTAGCCTCTCTGATCTCGGGGTAGATCTACTCTTGTACTACCCATATCATCAATATTAATCAAGTAGGACGTAGGGTTTTACCTCCATCGAGAGGGCCCGAACCTGGGTAAAACTTCGTGTCCCTTGCCTCCTGTTACCATCCGGCCTAGACGCACAGTTCAGGACCCCCTACCCGAGATCCTCCGGTTTTGACACCGACACGGATACTTGTTCTTGAAGGTGACCAAGTTGACAGGTCGGTAATCTACAACCATCTAATCCATTCCATCCTTCTTCTTGACAAAGAGGACGGGGCAAGCCCAAGGAGAGGAAGTAGGATGGATGAAACCCTTTTTCAAGGACTCATCGAGTTGGTTCTTAAGCTCGGCTAGTTCTAAGGGTGCCATCTTATAGGGTCTTCTAGAAATTGGAACGGTTCCTGGAACAAGGTCTATCACAAACTCGACATCCCTGCCAGGTGGAACACCTGGCAGTTCTTCTAGAAAGACATCCGGAAAGTCTCGGACTACCGGAACATCCTCAAGTTCTGGAAGGGGGTTGGCATTTAGGGAGTAAAGCTGGCGCTTGGCCACACGAGTTAAGACATTGACTGTCTTGCCCGATGGGTGAGTAAGTTGAACGGTTCTAGTGGCACAATCAATCTTACAGTAATGAGCTGACATCCAGTCCATACCCAAGATGATGTTTATGTCCGAGGACTTGAGAGCTATTAAGGATGCAAGGAAGACAAGTCTATCGACAAGAATTTCGTTCCCATGGCTTACTCTAGAAGTTTGCCATCTAGAGCCAGGGGTTTGAATTTCCATGGTAGTGGGATGTCACAGAATGTCGTGTTATGCAAACGAGCATAGTTCTCGGATATGAATGAATGAGATGCTCCAGTATCGAAAAGAACAGATGCCGGATGGCAATTAACAAGGAGGGATCCAAGGACGACGTTAGGATCCTCATGAGCCTCCTCGGCTGAAACATAGTTGACATGGCCACGTGCAGTGGTGACCGGCTTGGCGTAGATTGCCTTTCCCGCTGGCTTACCACGACCAACGGACTTTCCAGACTGATTGGGGTTGTTGTTCTGAGGACACTCTCGGCTATAATGACCTGGCTCTCCACACTTGAAACATGTCACAACATTGGGGCGTGGAGCAACATTAGCAGCGGGGCCACCATAGGGCTTGGACGGTGCAAACTGCTGGTTGGGACAAGGCGCCTCAAAGGATGGCCTCGGAATGAACCTGGGTGGCAGTGCCGTGCTTGGAATCCACACCTGACGCTTCTGAGATCCAGAGCCGGATGAAGAGCCAAAATCACGGGAGTGCTTGCGTGAAGCGTCATAATCAGACTGGCCTGTCTCAGCACTGATGGCTTTGTTGACCAACTTCTGAAAGGAGGTGCACTCGTGCAGACGAAGATCGCGACGAAGCTCAGGGCTAAGTCCCTTGCGGAACCTTGCCTGCTTCTTAGCATTGGTAGATACTTCTTCAGGAGCATAACGTGCTAGATTCCCAAATTCACGACTATATGCATCCACAGTCAGTCTTCCTTGGGTGAAATTGCAGAACTCTTCCCTCTTGCGATCTATGAGACCTTCCGGGATGTGATGCTCACGGAAAGCCTCACTGAATTCAGCCCAAGTAGTGATTTGGCCGACCGGGTGCATAGCTTCAAAATTTTCCCACCAAAGGCTAGCAGGGCCTTCGAGGTGATAGGTAGCATAAGTAACCTTATCAGCTTCGGCTACGTTGGCAGAACGTAGCTTGTGGGTGATGCTGCGAAGCCAGTCATCCGCGTCGAGGGGCTCGACGGAATGGTTAAACTTTGGTGGGTACAACTTGATGAAGTCATTGATTGACACCAAGTCATTTCGCTGATGGCGTGGAGTGTTCTACTCAATCCGCTCTAGCAAGCGGTTAGTCTCACGCTTGTTTCTTTCCGCCTCCAGCATCACTTCGGCCAAAGAAGGCGGGTGAGGCAGATTTTCACCCCTAGCTGCACTGGCTTCCCCCTGCTCCGGGGCAGCAGGGTTACTGCAGGTGTTGAGCATCCTAGGAGAAAACAAGACAACGGTTTAGATAAGGATGGCACAAACTTAGCAAGGAAGTGCAGAATGTAATGGATAACACGGAATGCAGAGATGTTCATCTGTATGTCATGGTAATATAGAAGTGCCATATATATATATACCAATGGTCACACACACCATAAATAGTTTAGTACAAGCCCAGGCTACAGTACAACTATGATGAAAGATGTTACATCTCATCGGAGGCATTCCAAGCTCCTATACAATATTTGTCTACACCTCCGGAATTGATTACACATTAAGTCATATTCCACAAGTCACGCAGGACAGTGGAGATACAACTACTACAATACTAGTGAAACTACCACTAGCTCAGACGGCTCCGTGGTAATCCTCATAGAAGTCGCCACCAAAACCTGGAAGTGGAACATGATCATCTGGGAACAGACGGTCCTGCGGAGCCTGCGGACCATAGGGACTCGGATGTGGCCTTGGTCCCACAGGTGGTGGCAGACGGGGACCACGAGGAGGGGTGATGCCTCCTAAATCGCGCCACTCCATACAATCTGGCAATCCAGACCGTACAGGGTACAGATCCCTCAGATCCATTTATCCTGCCTGTACCGCCGGTGCAAACCGAGTCAAAGTAGCCCAGTGATCAGCACGAGAGTTAAAAAGCTCCATATGCAAGGCCCGATTTTCGCGGTCCTTATCCTCTAGCATCTCGGCAGTGGTGCGGAGTAGTGACTCCTCATGTGTGGGGTCAGCATAGATAGCCTGGAGATACCCTTGCGCTCCCGGAAGTGAAGCTGGCATATAACGAAAGTCGGTGGTCCGAAGCAGGCCAGTCCAGACTCGCATGATGGTCATCATGGAATAGGCAGCATCCTGCACAGCCATCTCAACAGTAACCCCGAGTCCATAGGAACAGTGAAGGGGCTCAGTGGCTCCAGGATAAGAGGGATATATCCTGACAGTACAGAGGTACTGGCTCTGGTTGAAGTCTCAGAATTGCTCTTCGACAGTGTATTTGGGATACCAACGGTAACCCATCTCGATCATTACCCGGACTAACATAGCAGTATGACCGGGCACATCGAGGCACCGGGTCAGGCAAACCACTTGGTTTTGACCACGAGTGGCCATCTGAAAGCACAACCACAATGCAAAGACATTAGAATTTCTAGGGAAAATTGGACAACATAACAGCTGTAAATGCTCAGAAAAATATTTGAGACATCCACAACAGTTTGCAATACTACTCAACAACATCATATCAAGGTTCTGATTCAACTGGCAACATACTAAAAGTAGTAGAAACTGTACTGAAGCTTGTAACAACAATCCTATAAGCTACAACGGATTAGTAACACATGAACCTGATAGAAGAAGAGAGCCTAGTCCTTCACCCACGTTGAATGAGAAGAGAATGAATCAGATCAGAGGGCATAAGGTAAATGAGTAAAAAGAGCCTTACATTCCCTCCCACAAACAATTCCCCTACATATAACTAAAGCATTTCTAGACTCGACATCGACCAGTTTGGCTCAACAAACCTACAGGCAGTCCGGCTCTGATGCCAACGCTGTCAGGACCCCGATTCCAAGTCACATCGATCTAGCCGGTAACACCTCATATCACATTGCGTCCTCACGCACGGTATCCCCACGGGTGTCTCCTTACCATGGCCCCGGACCGTTTGTGCCTTTTGGCTCGCGTATATGATAGTGTCGCTAGCATCCATATGACAGAGAACCCGGGCCGACATGGCTAGTCGTGAACCCAAAGCGGCGCAGACCTATGGAGACAGGCATACATGAATCACATCGAGCATGTCGGTCATCAGCGAGTGAATTCGGGCTGTAGCACTGGGCTAACAGGACTCTAGGGATCCCGGGCTGTAGCAGGCTTGGCAGGACTCCGGATGTCACTGCGTGACATTTCCCCGAAGGGACAGACATAGGAACGAAGTGAAACACATGCCGGCCAGTTAAGTGTCCTGAGCAGTAATGCTGGGCTAGCAGGACTCCGGTGAACCGGGCTGTAGCGGACTACTATGGCTCGAGGAACACTAGACTATATTTCTCCATTGGAAAGGCTGCCAAGGATAAACAACTAGATTGTCGGATCCCACTCATACCAAGCATTTCAATCATACACACAATATGCCCGATATGAGTACATACAACATGGCATCACAAGAAAACTCTACAACTCAAGTACTTTATTTAAAGGCTCCAGAGAGCCATACATAACATGTTCATACAGGTAGGGGTCACATGACCCAACACTCAAGTCATACAAGCATACAAGCACATGCGGAAGCAAATAGTCTGAGTACAAACACTAGAAAGAAAGAAGGCTTCTCGAAGCCTGTCTATCTACATAGGGCCCTCCATGGCCAGGATCACCACCTAGGTGGCTAGTCACTCATCGACATCAAGGTCTACGTAGAACCCATCAGAGGGGGCGGTGTTGTCGTCTGAAAACAGTAATTAAGAAAACATGAGTACAAAGGTACTCAGCAAGTCTTACATGAAAACCTACTATACATGCTCGTTCTCAAGAAGGTGGTGGAGTTATTGCAGCAGGCCAGCTTTGACTCTTGGCTAAGCTATCCTACGAGACTCCACTAGTAAAATAGTTTTCGCACACGAGTCCACTACTCACCAACACAATACTCCACGGGGGATCCTCCCTCGTCATCCTACGATAGGGCCATCCTCGGTACTCACACTTATCTTGAGTCTTTTAGTATTATCCATTAACTTGTCTATGAACTGTATAGGCAACCAAGTACTCCTTTACCATGGATGCGGCTATTCGAATAGATGATGTTAACCCTGCAGGGGTGTACTTCTTCATACACTCTTTCACCACTTACCGCCGTTTACACGACATGTACTCGGCAACCTTCAAGCGGAAGCCCAACGAGGGTGTCGGCCACGGCCTACCTAAACACTCAAGTCTCTAGTCTAGGTTTATCGCCTATCCAGGTTCCATCCGCAGGGAGTCCGGCCGAGGTTTCAACATATGGCCCCGAACAATGTGAACAGGGTCCCGAGACGCCAAACGGGCTCCCGGCATACCCGACCACGGTGTATCTACTACAACATAGCCCACCCCTAGGGTCAGCGCTACGCATGGCCGCCAACACATAACCTACAAACACCAGAAACTAATTGCAACTCCTGGACAGAGTAATAGGGTGATTAAGAAGCTGAGAGGGTCAATTAAGGATCCCAATGCATGGTAGTAGCTGATTCTTAAAATCACACATGCAGATCTGAGTTCTTAGGGACGGCCTCAATGAAACAACCCACCATGTACTCCAACATGGCCTCTCATCGATACCTTTACCAAATCTTGTTCAACACATCCCTCACATTACCGACATAATCATTTCACTCTAGCCCATCACCCAGATGAACCAGACCTGACACAACTCTAAGCATAGCAGGCATAGCAAGGTAGGAAACACATACATGGCTCAACCAATTCCTACACATGCTAGTGGGTTTCATCTAGTTACTGTGGCAATGACAGGTCATGCAGAGGATAAGGGTTCAACTACCGTAGCACACAGCAGTTTGAATCGCGTTGTCTTAATGCAGTAAACAAGTGCAGAAGCGAGAACATGGGTTTGTATCGGAATGATCAATGGGTTGCTTGCCTGATGTAGTGGCAGTAGGGTACTGCCCTTCAGACGAATACTCGGGGTTATCCTCGGAGACAGAACCTACCATGAAAAACACACCAAAAATAATCAACACATGACAATATGCAACAATATGATGCATTCTATGACATGGCAAAATGAATGTGTCTTGGCCTAATGCAAGCTAAAACAGAAAGAATGAACTCATTTGAATCAAAGGTTAAAATGTTAGTTCATTTAACATAGCCTTATTAGTGCATTATCTTATTTTGCTAAACAGCAAGGTTAGCTTGTTTTGTCATGCATGAAACCATTATAGATGGATAGATTGAATTTTTCTGATCATTTTTCATATATAATTTGTTTGATTTGGAGCTATGGTTGATTTTCTATGATTTTTAGAAGTTTTGGCTATTTTCTGGAATTTCCTACATAAAAATAAATCCAGAAAAAGAATAAATGCGTCAGCACTACGTCACTATGACGTCAGCGAGTCAAAGGCACCAGGGCCAGTCAAACCTGACTGGTGGGCCCTGTCTATCAGTGTCTCAGCTAATTAACAGGATTAAGTTAGTACTAATTAACTGTCAGTGGGGCCTGGGCCCACATGTCAGTGACTAAACTAATTAAAATTAGTTAACACTAATCCTAAACTAATAAGTAGGCCGGCCCCACCTATCATAGGCTCAGGGGGGAAGTCAACCTGGCCCACGCGTCAGTCCATGGTCAAAAAGTGGTCAAACTCGCCGACGTTTAGCCGCCGGCGAGGCCAGACGCCGCGGAGCAGCACGGGTTTTGCACTCCGGTGACCAAAAGGACGACAGAGACCATCTACGTGATGCGGGGAGTGAGCCGCGTCGAGTGGTGGTAGTGGGTGGAGCTGGGGTGGCCGGAAACGCCAGCGGCGACGAGCGTTGCGGCTGCTGGAGTTCGGGCGAGGTCGAACTAGTCGCTAGCAGGCACGGCGAGGGGCGTGCGGGGGTTCTACGGGCTCCTGCGAGTGCGTTGAAGACGATGGCGTGCTCGGTTGTGACCCAACATGGCCGTGGCCACGACGGCGACGTGCGGTGGCGGCGGCGAGCTTCGGCCGCGGTGGTTAGTAAGGCTAGAGGAGGAAATAGACGGCAGGGAGTGAGGGGTTCGGTAGAGGAGCTCATGGCGGTTGCAGAACGCGTCTCAGCGGGCTCGGGGGAGGTCGGACGACGTCGGGGCGTTGCCGGCGATCTCGGTTGCTCGAGGTAGAAGACGACCACGATGGTGATGTTTGGGGCGTCCAGGGCGGCATGGCACGGCGGAGAGGACGAGGGCGACGAGGCGGGGCTTCTGGGCCGGTCAGAGAGGCGAGGGAGAGGCGGTGGCCGCGGTGGTGCTTGTCGGCGGCGACGGCTGCGCTCGGTAGGGGATGGGGAGAGAACCAGATGAGGGAGAGGGGCACGGGGAGAGTGGGGAGAATGAGAGGGGGACGAGGGTTAGTGCGTGGCACTCGTAGGCGCGCCCGGGGCGTCGGCAGAAGCAGGAGGTGGCCGGCGTGTGGCCGCGGGCGCCGGCCACGCGCCTCTCGTCGTCCTGGCGAGAGGAGGAGGACGACTGGCAGGAGCCAGTGGGCTGGGCCAAGCTGGGCCAGGCCAGGCGACAGGTAAGTCCTCTAACTCTCTCTCTCTCTTTCTGTTTGCTTTTATTTATTTCCTGCTATGTGTATTGAAATAGAATAAATACTATCTCATTTCGAAAAACTCTGGAAATATTCAGAGACACATTTGGGAATATTCCCAACTGACTAAAAATGCTTCCAAGATTATTTGAGCACTTTAAAATATTTATAGCATTTAAAATGCCCAAATTCAAATACTTATGGCTTGTTCAAAAAATCCAGAATGGCTCCATAAATTGCAAGAACATTTTTGGCAGAGGTTTCAGTAAAGACCAAAAAAGGTGGGCTTTTATGAAGGGCATTTTGGGTTCATTGAAATTCCAATTGTTGGAAATTAGCATTTTCAGGGGGGTGTTGGGGTGGATTAGGCCCCATTTCAAGTTTAAGAGAAATTTAAACATGATGCACAAGTTCATCCAACCCTAATGCATGACTAAAAGCAGGGATGTGACAGGCGGATCGGGTCTAGATTGGTTTTCGGTGGCTATGGAGGCTTCTGGCGGCGGAACTCCCGATCTAGGTTTCTTTTTGGAAGTTTCAGTATATAAGAGCTTTTGGCATCGAGAACAAGTCAGAGGGGTCTCCGGACTGTCCACGAGATAGGGAGGCGTGCCCAGGGGGGTGAGCGCGCCCCCACCCTCGTGGGCAGCCCGAGACTCTTCTGGCTCAACTCTTTTACTCCATGTCCTTCTTCTGGTCCAAAAATAAGTTCCGTGAAGTTTCAGGTCAATTGGACTCCATTTGGTTTTCCTTTTCTGCGATACTCAAAAACAATGAAAAAACAGAAACTAGCACTGGGCTCTACGTTAATAGGTTAGCCCTAAAAATCATATAAAATAGCATATAAGAACGTATGAAACATCCAAGATGATAATATAATAGCATGGAACAATCAAAAATTATAGATACGTTGGACACGTATCAAGGGATCATCTTATAATGCTACCGCCGTACTAAGCAAAATAAGATGCATAAAGGATAAACATCACATGCAATAAAAATATGTGACATGATATGGCCATCATCATCTTGTGCCCTTGATCTCCATATCCGAAGCACCGTCATGATCTCCATCGTCATCGGCTTGAGACCTTGATCTCCGTCGTAGCATCATTGTCGTCTCGCCAACTATTGCTTCTACGACTATAGCTATCGCTTAGTGATAAAGTAAAGCAATTGCATGGCGATTGCATTTCATACAAGAAAGTGACAACCATAAGGCTCCTGCCAGTTGCCGATAACTTTTACAAAGCACGATCATCTCATACAACAATTCTTATCTCAGCACGTCTTGACCATATCACATCACAACATGACGTGCAAAAACAAGTTAGACGTTCTTTACTTTGTTGCTGCAAGTTTTATGTGGCTGCTACGGGCTTCTAGCAAGAACCGTTCTTACCTACGCATCAAAACCACAATGATTTTTCGTCAAGTGTGCTGTTTTAACCTTCAACAAGGACCGGACGTAGTGAAACTCGATTCAACTAAAGTTGGAGAAACAGACGCCCGCCAACCACCTGTGTGCAAAGCACGTTGGTAGAACCAGTCTCATGAACGCAGTCATGTAATGTTGGTCCGGGCCGCTTCATCCAACAATACCGCCGAATCAAAGTAAGACGTTGGTGGTAAGCAGTATGACTATTATCGCCCACAACTCTATTGTGTTCTACTCGTGCATATCATCTACGCATAGACCTGGCTCGGATGCCACTGTTGGGGAACATAGTAATTCAAAAAAATTCCTACGATCATGCAAAATCTATCTAGGAGATGCATAGCAACGAGAGGGGAGAGTGTGTCCACGTACCCTCGTAGACCGAAAGCGGAAGTCTTATGTTAACGCGGTTGATGTAGTCGAACGTCTTCACGATCCAACCGATCCAAGTACCGAACGTACGGTACCTCCGTGTTCAGCACACGTTCAACATGATGACGTCCCTCAAGCTCTTGATATAGTCGAGGGTCGAGGGAGAGTTCTGTCAGCATGACGGCGTGGCGATGGTGTTGGTGACGTGATCTGCGCAGGGCTTCGCCTAAGCACTACGACAATATGACCGAGGTGGTAAACTGTGGAGGTGATCTGCGCAGGGCTTCGCCTATCATATTACTTTGCTTCAGATACTAAGTTTCCAGGTGTGGTTGAATTGACTACTCAGCTGCTAATACTTGAGAGTATTCTTTGGCTCCCCTTGTGTCGAATCAATAAATTTGGGTTGAATACTTTACCCTCCAAAACTGTTGCAATCCCCTATACTTGTGGGTTATCAAGACTATTTTCTGGCGCCGTTGCCGGGGAGCATAGCTCTATTCTTTGAGTCACTTGGGATTTATATCTGCTTATCATTATGAAGAACTTGAAAGATCCAAGAACCAATATTTATCCCTCAACTACAAGGGGAGGTAAGGAACTGCCATCTAGCTCTGCACTTGATTCACCTTCTGTTTTGAGTAAGCTTGCGACACCTAAACCTGCTTCTGCTATTCGTTCTGATATGCCGCATGTTATTGATGATGCTACTTCTGCTATGCATGATACTTATGATGAAACTACTTCTATGCTCGATACTATTGTTTCACTTGGTGAATTTCTGGATGAAAAATTTGCTAGGGCTAGAGAGATTGAAAATATTGAATCTGATAATACTCACGAAAGTGATGATGAAGAATCACTTATTATTCCTGAGGGTTATGTTTTTGATCAAGAAGCCTCTTTAGCTATTTTAGCTTGCAAAGATAGATACGAACTTAAGAGGTTATTAGCTAAATGGAATAAGCAATCTCTAAATGCTAGAATGAAACCTGACCCTGCTTTTGCTACTTCACATATCTGTGTTACCGATAAGGATTATGAATTC